>NC_060235.2:12721624-12739124 GCF_021155775.2 Neodiprion pinetum
ACGAGGCAATATTCATTTTGTGAATCATAAATAATTTTTAAAAACAAATTTGAACTCACCGGTGATGAGAGGAATTAACGACATCAGAGTCAGGGCGGCTAGGTGGTCTAGTGGAGTAAGGCTCCGGGGAAGCATCGCTAGATACCAGGTTCGATTCCTGGCTCCGTCGTTAATTTTTCGAATTTACCAGTAGTTCAAAAATTATTTACGATTCACAAAATGAATATTGCCTCGTGATTAATATTAATGTCGAGGATGCATATCCGCATTTTCAATATAAGACGGTCATTGACTGTCTTACGCGCTTCGCACCAAGAAGCGTAAGATACGAAAATGTAAACACTTACAGACATTCTTACAAATTTGTGTCTCGAAGAGGAAGAACACCTTCTTTATTTCACACATACTATTACAGCACAAGAAAACAAATTTGAACTTACTGGTGATGAGAGGAATTAACGACATCAGAGTCAGGGCAGCTAGGTGGTCTAGTGGAGTAAGGCTCCGGTAAAGCATCGCTAGATACCAGGTTCGATTCCTGGCTCCGTCGTTAATTTTACGAATTTACCAGTAGTTCAAAAATTATTTACGATTCATATACATATATATATATGTATATATACATATATATATATATACACATATATATTTATATATGTATATATATACATATACATATGTATATTATAATTTTCAATTTACTTTTGAAAACTGGAAAATCGTGAAAAAAAATTTTTTTCCACAATATTTTAATTTTTTAAAATTATGTATAGTTATCAGAAAAATTCCAAATATTTTTATTCATTAGCTTATTTTTTAATTCATTACATTATTAACCTCAAGTACCTTTATTTATATTCTATTATATTAATGTATAATATAAATATATATAAATCTATATATACATATATATATACATATATATATACATATATATATATATATATATAAATATACATATATATATGTGTGTATATATATACATATATATATATATATATATATATATATATATATATATATATATATATATATATATATATATATATATATATATATATATGTATATATGTATATTTATACATAAATATATGAATATATTTATGTATATTATGATTTTTGATTTACTTTCGAAAAGAGGGAAATTGATAAAAAAAAAATTTTTCCACAATATTTCAATTTTTTAAAATTATGTATAATTATCAGAAAAATCCCAGATATTTTTATTTATTCGCTTATTTTTTATTTTATTTCATTTTTTTATGATTTTTCCATTTACAATTATTTTTTAATTTATTACATTATTTACCTCAATTACCTTTATTTATATTCTATTATAATAATGTATAATATCAATATATATAATTATATATATACATATATATCCATGTATATATATAAATATACATATATGTACATATATATATATATATTTATATATATATGTATACATATATATATATATTTATATACATATATTCACATATATATATATATATACATATAATCATATATATATACACACATATATATATATATATATATACATATATATATATATATATATAAAAATATATATATACATGTGTATATGAATATATATATGTATATTATGATTTTCAATCTACTTTTAAAAAAAGGGAAATTGAAAAAAAAATTTTTTTTCACAATATTCCAATTTTCTAAAATTATGTATAATTATCAGAAAAATCCTAAATATTTTTGATTATTCGCCCATTTTTTATTCTATTTTATTTTTTATAATTTTTTCCATTCACAATTATTTTTAATTTCATTACATTATGTACCTCAATCAACTTCATTTATATTCTATTATATTATGGTATAATATAAATATATATAAATATGTATATACATATATATCTTTATATATATATATATATACATATATATACATACATATATATATATATATATATATATATATATATATATATATATATATATATATATATATGTAGGGGGCATACTTTGAGCTACTGTTATTTGACAGTGTAAAAAGATGCAGAAGGAGCTTTAGAATAAACAACTTCAAGGATTTTTTTTATACGTGACTATTTATAGAAATATATTAATTTTGGTATGCATCGCATTCTTTAAGTCTGGCTCATGTGCAAGGGATGTTTTCGGGACATGACCTCGAATTCACTATTAAACACGGTTAACGGCAATTCTGCTTACTGTTCCGAAAGCATGCGTTAAATTTTTAGGTTCTTTATATACGTGCTGTATGCATTGGAATCAGATACCGGATATATAATAGATAGTTTCAGACCACTCGGTGCACAAAGCATCAAATAAAACAGTCACACTTAAGATTAGTTTTCAGATTCCAAAACTGTTCGGATGTGATGTAAAATGATGTCCCGTTTCGCTAAGAATATTGGTATTTGTCACATCAGAAGTAAAACGTGAGGGAATTCAACCAACAATAAAGCTCTTCAACTTTATGGAATGAAACGAATTGAGAAAGTAATCCACCGTGAGTCTGAGTGGTTTCAAAGGTTACGAACAATTGACACCAAAGACCATAAATCGAATATGTGACGACGTGGGTCGACCTTGGTTGAAATGCTATGAAATAACCTGTAAGCACGACGTCTTCCCAGGGCTTTAAACTATGCGTTGGGATGACTTGTGCCACGTACTGCGGGCATACATTGGGGACTTTGTTATGTGTAATAGATAGTTCGAGACATCTGTACATGTGCGAATGATTGCATGAGGATAGCATCGCGAACATTTCATTAATGATTCATAAAATATATTTTTCACGTGTGAGTATGGTAAAACTGTTCCTTTGCAACGGTGTTTCATGCAACCGATTCCTCATTTATTGCTATTATTTTAAACTGCCAAATCGCGATTCTTAGGCCAGCTGTCATAACTATTTCCTATGAATTAATTAATGTTCTGAATTTAGGAAAAAATTAATCAAATCTGGCATAATCAGGTTCAGACCTTTGTCGAGATGCCATGAATATCCCACAAACGCCTGACAATTCTTCCGCAGACCCGAAAGTATGCAATAGATCGTCTTGTGCCACGTACTTTGTGCATACATTGGAGACTTTGCTAGGTGTAACAGATAGTTCGAGACACCTTAACGTGCGACTCTTTGGATAGGGATAACGACTCGAATTGGTCTAGTTGATAAGCATAAGAGATCGTACTTTTTATGGAAGAATCCCGAAACTTAATCTGAGAATAATTTGATATTGCTGCATGAAATGATGCTGGTAATTTTGTCATCAACCCCAGAGATCATTAAAAGAAAAGGGTTAAACGATTGAATTCGGAACCTTATAACTTCACCAAATGTCGTTTCAAACAAAAGTTGACGGGGACGAGAGAAATAAGGTCAAAAGGTATCCTACGTTCATATTCGTATCTTAAAAAAGAAGGTAGAAACATCAAACTATTTACATGATGGGGGGAAGAGGGAGGGGGTGAAAATCTCAAAGTTACAAATAATAAGATAACCATTTAAAATTTGTTCATGTGTCGCGGTTTTTCGTTACATATTGTTTGAATAAGAATTATTTTCATGTTGTTAAAATAGTATATTATGCAGCTAGAGAAGGAACTACATATTTTTGGTCGAGCGCCGATGTTTACAGAACGAGTCGTAATTCGAGGGCGCTGAAGGCGCCCGAGACTGAAGACGAGTTTTTTACCACACATGCATTAAAAACGAGTGACAACGCAAGTTTGAAATTACGAATTACGATTTAAGTTTATTTTACTGTACAAGAGTTTTTTCCCCGTCGACAGCGTTTTTTTTCCCTGTCGACAGAGGTTTTTTTCCGGCTGGAAAGTTCATTTGCCAGTTTTTTTCCCAGAGGTTAAGAAATTGTCACTTTTGTCCCGCGTGTTTGGCGGTCTCCTTGTTCGATCAAGTTTTCGGATTCACACCTAAAAATTGCTAAGTTTCGATTTTTTTTTTAAGTCCATCTCCCCTTATCGGCCACAGACAAAACTTTACGAGCTTCGTTCATGACGTCATCATTCACGAGCTTACGTACGCTCTTATCGCTAGAAGGAGAAGACGTTACGAATGCATCCTCAGTTCCTCTGAAGTAACACGTGTTTTTTTTTTAAATGGCTGTATCAAGTAGGCCATTTTTCTGGTGTGTAAATTTAACGACATATTGCTCATTTCGAGCGTAGACATTAGGTACACTTCTAAGTTTCGATACTTACTTGCCCATGGAGGGAAAACGCGGTTAGAATTTTGATAAGTATCTGAAAAAAATTAGGGTATTAGTTTTGAATGATTTAAAGTTGATTTGAGAGGCAGCTTGCAAAAACATCGTCAACACTCCAAATGAGGACCACCCTCCGCCTCCAGCCTACATATATGTCGATTGAGGCAGTTCTAAATATTATCGCATCGAGCTAGAATAATGAATCTTTTATTCCATCGAAACTAATGTTTTTAGTCAATGGCAAGTGAAAAAAAAATCCCGACACCCTAATGCATACAGTAGGGTAGTTCACTTCGAAATTTTTTTTTTATTGTTTTTCACTCGCACCTGAAAACCTTGTTCCAAATTCAGAAAAAAAATTCACCCTGAAGCGCAGAGCAAAAAAAAAAAAATATTTAGAGGTCGCTACCGAATTTAATAGCAGAATGTAAAAAAATATTTTTAAATCTACTAATTTCTAATTTTCCTTCTGTTTTCTTTCGAGAAAGTTGTATTTTTGCTCGCACTACCGGAAAAACTTCGGGATATTCTCAATTAAATGTTACATCGAAACAGCAGTCTATGAAAAACATATACAACGGCCGCTACTAATATTTAAATAAACTTAAAATATGTATTTTCGATTAAAAACATATAAAACGGTCGGTAACAATATTTAAAGAAATTGAAAATATGTATTTTTAAGTCATTTAAATATTGGTAGCGGCCGTTTTATGTTTTTCACAGACTGCTGTTTTCGGGTGAGGTTTGCATTATACAAACGTCAGCACCAAATAAACTGTCATGACCGTCTAAACCCACCAAGCTTTATTTATTTTATATTACCACTTGGGCCAAGAAAAATTCTGCGATATTTCAATGTTCATTACTGCTACTATCTGAGAAAAAATTCACATCATCATACCGTGCTATCTCAACGAATCGCACACCTTGAAATTCCGACTTTTTTTTTATTCCGAGAGTGTGCAAAAGATTTAAGGGGTACCCATTAAGAAATTTGTGAACACCCTAAATATGGGACACCTTATTACACATATGGAATATTTAACTTCAGAAAAATTTCATGACAATACAATTCCACGTTGAGATCAATTCACGTCAAATCGACTTGAGTCTAATCCACAACCTCTTAAATTTGGTCTACGATGTTACATATTGTTGTTCAACTTTCAATGGCAGTAAGATAATTTCAAAGATTCTCTTGAGTTCATTTCTTTTACTTATCGTTTTCGCAAATGAATACATCATTCACTGTAGTTGAAGGATCTCAAAAATTTTGTGTCAGATATCTGAATTTTGAAGTCTAGACCTAGAAAGAGCTGGACGTTGGCGTCTATTTATTACTGAGCAAAATGCGAGGAGCAAGAATTGAAGAAATTAATAGCAGCTGTCTGCAGTCTATTGTATTCTATTGTTCGAATATTTTTTAACACAGGATATTTATGAATTTCTTACGATTCTACGAAACCACTTTTGCCTTAGATAAAGAATCAACTTTGACTTGTAAGTAACTAAAAGCCCTAATTTTATTTTATTTCTTTCGAATAGAATCTTTTATAAACCAGCTTTTTAAAAATGCACTGCAAAAAAAGAAATCAGGCATTTTATTACTCACAACTAGAACATGATTTTTAGACACATAATGAAAATAAAAATGCTGTTGACAAACCCCGAAAAATTCTCATTATAGATGCTGGGTTGTATATAAAATTGTTTAAGCAGCAGCCTACACTAGACTCAACTGCAGTGCCGATTATTTCTAATTTTTACTTCTGGAAAAAAAAACTAAAAAACAAAAAAAAAAATAAAAGTAACGGTTGGCGCACCCTGGATTTAGGCTTCATAATTTTCATATCTGATACAATATTGTCTAGAATTTGTTAACATCTTTATATTAGTGAATACTATCATTTACAAAAATTTGAGTGCCCTTAAGAGTTGGAACAACATGAAAAATTGTGGACCAAATCTATAAATTGTTAGAAGTTACACACGGTTCAATTTGAGGTGTAATGCTTCATATATGTATTCATACATACATACTATATTCGATCAGTACGTGCATTTTCGTTAGTAGATAGTCCAAAAATTAACCTGTGCTATGAACTGGCGTGAATATCTTACGACTCGATTGTCTGTTAACTGACCTTAATTAACAATCGAAATCGAACATCTCTGACTCAGAATGAAAGAAAATGTTGTTTATGATGTTCATATTTTCAGAAATTTCTTACCGTCCACAGCTATGAGATGTGCTTCATATTTTGATCCACGTTTGTATTTCACAAGACATATATCATCTTGTACAACTTTGACTTTCTTCGACGGCGTGACGTAGTACTCGAGGTTATCAAATTGGACGAGAGAAAACATATTGAAAAGGATTCTGGAACGTACTTGTAAACTTTTTTAAAATACTTGGAATGTGAATCGAAATAGTGCTGGTAAAAATTGAATTTTCTAAGCGTTGTTCCTCGGCGAGGCGCTCACCACGCTGCATAGTCACGTGTGCAGATTTGAATTTTTCACCACTGACCCACAGTAATGTAGGATGTGTTCCGAAATATACTTGCAGTACTGGCAACCGCGTTCGGAGATAGTGTAAAACGGCACGCGGTTGGCTATCGACTGCATGACGTCACAGTCGGCAGTGAATTAGTAGGGAATTTCTCCATGACTGATTTTAGTGCATTTTTATGTATCTCAAATTTTCATTTTTCTTCAATGCGTAATCGTTTGTAGGTCGATTGTAGGTGTTTGATAGTGCGTATCCGACGTTTGTTGGTCAAACGTTCATTTATATAAATGAAAACAAATTTACTTAGGGTATTTCAGTGACGGTAGGATTTTGTCATTGAACATAATTTTAGCTGGTTTATAAGCGAGCAGATATATATGTGAAATAATCCCATTTTTTGCAAGCCCAAGTGATTGCAGGCAATTAATTCGTAGTTGTCCCTAATATATTCGTTTGCAGCATTTAGCAAAATTTGGTCGCTGCAACGTGGTTCTGTTGTAAACCCGTCCTGTCATCGCAGCTATTATCGCATCATTGGGGTTGAGAGAAATAAAATTAAGGTCAACGCGCACTAGACGGAAGCGAAGCACGGCGAAGCGAACAAAGTAGTGGCTGTCATCAATTGTTTTTTCAGGAAACATAATTACAACAATACTTTGTTGATGCTTTGGGTGATAGCCACTGTTTTCTTTGCTTTGCCGCGCTTCGCTTCCGTCTAGAGCGCGTTGACCTTTATTTGACATATATATATGGGGCATTTCAAGTGAGATCGAGGAGTCATTTGCCTCATGTCATCAGATCCTTCCATAACTATTTATCTTGCATTGATTCCACTCCTAAGAAAGCCTAATTTTTTAAAAGAATTTTTTGCTACTCCTTCAGGTGCCGCGAAGATCGTTTTTGTGTAAAAAAAAGGGATAACTGAAAGAACCTTTTTTAAAATTCTGAAATTTTCGCCACAGATTCTATGTAAAAAATAAGTAATCTCCGTCATAATATAAAAGTGGGCTGCGGCTGCCTTACATTTTTTTTTTACATTTTCTTCAAGTTTCGAAAATAAAAAAAAAACATAAAAGTCGAATCCTAATGGTCCTTACAGGAATGGAAAAGAAAGAAGAAGAATAGAACATATATATAAATAACAAAAATTTTTATATTTTGCGAATTTTCCAAAATAAATGAGAAAAACCTTTAACGTTTGGTAAGGTATAAAAAGATTTTTCTCATTTGTTTTGGAAAATATGCAAAATATCAACATTTTCTGAGAAATTTTTAATTTTTTATTTTCCACTCCTATAAAAACCATTAGAATTTGATTTATTTAATTTTTTTTTCTATTTTCGCAACTTGAAAAAAATGTAGAAAAAAAAATATAAATCAGTTGCAGCCCACTTTCGTATTATAATAGATATTACTTATTTTTGACTCAGAATCTACGGAAAAAATTTCAGAATTTAAAAAATAGCGTTTTTTTAGTTATCCCTTTTTTACACAAAAACGATCGTCACGCCACTTGAAGGAATAGCGAGAAAATCCTCAAAAAATGAGGCTTCTTTTGAAGTCGAATCAATGCGAAAAAAAAGTTATGCAAAAATCCGATGACATGAGGCCAATGACTCCTAGATTTCACTTGGAATGCTCCAATCGTCGATGCTTATAAACGAAATAACATAATATTCAATGACAAAATTATAACGACCAGCTGCACTCACACGCACACACGGTCAGCTGAGCGGTATACATGACGGGCAGCGCAGCAGAACAAAATATCAACAAAGATTAGCGAGCGGAAATCCGAGCGCGAGACACGACGAGACGAGGACGGACGATTTCGACGTGAAACTCAGGCTTCAACCTGACCGACGACTGAGATATCGCCGCCCTCGAACAGTACGAATTGTATAAATACAGGTGTCTCACGTGCCCTCGGCACTCAGATGTAGCATAGCACTCGCTGCAGTCATACACGTTATTGTAAAGAGGCAGTCTCGTCTTGAGGCTGTTCTCTAATTTGGAATCATTTCATTTCAACTAACTTGTAGGATGGCATAACGCCACTTCAGGGATATTATAATTTAAACTTACAGTAAAATTTTGACATAGCGACCAGATCTTGCGAAAGGAGATTCAAATGTTAGAAGTTGTATAAGCATAGCGCTTACGACAAATAATTCAGGAGCCGTACCTAAGAATACATGCATTATTTTACTTATTTTCTATTTTTTATTTTAGGTTCTTTGCATGATTTTTGTTTTCCATTGTATTGATTCCTCGAATTATTTCTGTGCTTTCGCTTGAGCTATTGTTTTCATTGATTAAACCTGATGTTCAAAATCACACAGGGTTCTGTTTTTTTTTTTAACCGCCAAGGTCAGGTTTTCTTGCTTCGATCAGGATAAAACACCACTGAGTGAACCCAAAGAGAGATCGGCTCTGACGTAACAAATGTGAGGCCGCGAACACTTTTGGGGATCCCAAATCTGATGAACAACCACGACGTAAAAAATCCTGGTTTGTCGGTAGCTGTTGATTTTAGCATAGCACAACTTCAGAGAAGAGCTGGCGTAAAACACCTGCTGCTTCGATCGGCGAGGACGGTTGTTGAGACTAGGGATAACGACGGCCGCTTTGGACCTTTTTGAGATTCACAGTGGGTTGTCAGGATCCGGTCAATACCACCATATCTCCGATTAAGTAAACTGGAATCGCTTTGACGTCAAAAATCTAAGTTGATCTATAGATCAGAAATCAGAATAGGGTGTTTCAGGTCGACGAGATCGATCCATACTTTTCTCCTACAATAAAGGGAAGCCACAACTTAATTAAATTTCATCTTTTCAACTTGTACAAGTGGTAAAGATACTCACAATAACGCTTCGATTCTGTCTACGAGATGGATGAGCTCTTGGCGAAAATCGTACACATTACAGTATATAAGTATACCTTTCTTTAAAGTTCGTCGCGATAGCACATATTTTGACTTTGTGTGTGAAGCTTGTTGACATGTGCACACATGTGACGTCTGTATGCGGCTATTAATGTGAATTACATTAATTTAGCCATTTTGAACGGCGGGCCGTTCATTTTTGCTGATATGAAATACAACATATCATATTTATAGCGAGAAAAATTTGCTAGCTGAAGAGTACAATTTCGAAATTTTATAATTTATAATTTTATAAATATATAAGTATAGAGAGAGAGAGAGAGAGAGAGAGAGAGAGAGAGAGAGAGAAAGTCGGATGAAGGGAGTATTCTGCTTTTTCTTGACGTGACGAAAATATACTAATATAAATAGTCTAAGTCTCCATATCCAATCACATTCGGAGTTAAAGAAGAAGCATAGGGAACTGCGTTCCTGACAGGGGTCCTCCCACCGCACACGATTGTTTTCCTCGGGTGGAGGCGCTGAAACTACGTCAAGGGACTTCACTTTTTCAAACAGAACCATGTATTTTTTTCAACATTATTTTTCACTGCGACGAATTCATTGTCAGTGACTTACAATACGAAGTCATTCTAGTCACGTCAAGTGTAAAAAGAGTTAAAAAATGCAATCAAATAATAATAATAATCACTTCTAAGGGATTCACTCAACTTATACTTTGGGTCTACCTGCAAAAATTGGGGGTCAAACTTTTTTGATGATTTCTTGATAGAAAAAAATCCAGAAGTTAAATAATTTTGCGGAATATTTTTAAGGAATCTTCCGTGAATCTGTCCCTTTAATATTACATCAATAAAATCACTCAATTGTTTCAATTCTATCACATATTATTTAAAAATACCACAAATTTTGACAAAATTTCATTACTTGAAGTGAGCCACAAGTCCGAGCAAGGGCCTAAACTAGTGAATCTTTTGAAAGTTATTATTCCAGGTCACTGAATTCGTCTCAATCAGTTAGAATGTCATAGAAAACAAAATACATGGTTTTATTTGAAAAAGTGGAGTTGACCTTGACGTATCTTCAGCACCACCGTCGAGAAAATAGGATTCTTGCTTTCTAGAATGTCGTTGTTCTCTGAACTTTCTGTACCTTATTACTGAAAAATAGCTCGGGCAAACATACTGGGCGGAAAAAAATTTTTTTGCTGCTACCTCAACGTCGTTGAAATTTTGAAAAAGGCTATTTTCGGGAATTTCAAAATTGATACATGAAAAAATCTTTGAGTGGGTATGTTGTGGATGACGATACAAACCTTCCATTCTAACCTCAGAAACGTGCGATTTCTTTTACAACCAAATAATATATGTTGAAATCCGTAAAAACAATTGTTTTCACTCTGAATATTTTTATTTCTTGTAATATCGAAGAATCTATTCTGAAATTTGTAGGAAGTAATTTTTTCAACATTCAAATATTTTCATATCACGTTTGGTCTTAAAAAATCTATGTTAATTGAAGATTGATTGAAAAAATTTGAAAGTACAGCTGAGAATGAAAAAAAATTAGATTTTAAGAATTTCCAAATAGATATTTTGATACCACAAAAAATTTGAAATTATTTCAAAACGAAAAACAAAAAATTTCTTACACACCGCACTGTTACGGAGTAGATGATTTAGATCACGACGAGCAGTAATCGTGGCAACAGCGCAAATCTCCTGTGTCGCAAGTACGAGTGTAAGTGTCAGTGTTTACCGCGCGTCCATCAGTTCGCCGCAGCGTACACTGTTGCCATTTCGCCACAGCTGATTGTGTTTTCGTTCCGTGTCGAATAGAATTAATATTCTTCGCAAGTCGATATCTCCGAAACTAAGTAGTCGAAAATTGCCATTTTTTTAAATGATAATCACAGAATAGTACTGCATACACGAGTGGTTTTATTTGAAAATCCTAAGATCCGTTTAGCGTCTGTAATGAAAAACGTGAGCTAAGTCCTAACCGTTCACGTGTTAGGTATAGGCATCGCGTACAAAGAGACCGATTTTTAATTGCATTTATCTCACAAACTAAGTAGTGGATCGAATAAAAACTTTAGGAATCGGTTCACGAAGGTTGTGTCGACACTATACTAAAATTTCAGGCGATTCCTAAGATTTGATAAAAACTCCAGAACTACCACATGTAATTTTTTTTTGTCTTTTTGTTTATTTCTCTATGCTTAGCGTCATTCTACAATCAGACGGATCACGATTGTGCCAATTATAATCATCAATTCATAATTATTCAATTTTTATCGACAAAAATTTAGTTTATTTTTGTCACGTTTCATGTGGAAAATCGAACTTCCCACGAAAATATACAATACTTTCTTCTTGTACAATGTCAATAATTTGATATTTTGTTCACAGTTGATTATCATTATTCTACACATAACAGAGAATAACGCAGAATTGGAAATATTATGATGTTTTTTCAATAATAGTATAAAATAAATAGAAATATTGATTTCGCACAAATTTTCGTGTATACTTTCTTCATTCCCAATTTCCTGAGAAAAAAAAAAACATAATATTCCCAATTCCGCGTTATTCTCTGTTATGTTTAGAATGATGATAATCAACTGTGAATAAAATATTAAAAATTATTGACATTGTACAAGAATAAAGTATTGTATATTTTCGTAGGAAGTTCAATTTTCCACATGAGACGTGATAAAAATAAACTAATTTTTCTGTCAACAAAAATTCAATAATTGAATATAGATAATTGGCACAATTGTAATACATCTAATTTCATGACAATGTAAAGGATGAAAAAAAAAACAAAAAAAAAGTGTAGCATGTAGCGCGATTTGATCCAGCAATTTCGCGGTTGTGAAGCAGAGCGCTTACCCGCTGCGCTACGCATTCTTCGGAACATTGGAAACCTAGGAGGTATATGAAGGTACTGAAATATTTAGAAATCTGATTTTTCGAAATAAGTGAGAAGCGCGTCCTACTACTTGCACCTGTTACAGTGCTAGCCATGACCTCCGCGCCTGACAAATATGATATGAATCGGTGAGGGGAAGTTGGTGGATTCCCCTTGTTAGTCGTAGAAAAAACGACACAGCTGTCAGGTTTCAATCGAAGGTTTGTGTCGTTATTCAAAAGATACCCACCGAAAAACTTTTTGACATGTCGATCTTGAAATTGCCGAAAATAGCCTTTTTTCAAAATTTCAACATCGTTGAGCTAATAAGAAAATTTTTTTTTTGTCCCAGTCTTTTCGGGTAAATTATTTTCTCTTAAAAAAGTACGAGAATCTTGGAGAAAAGCGAAATATAAAAAAGGTGCTTCTTTGAACTACTCTAGTACACACGTAATAAAAAATCCAAAGCTTCATACTGTAATTTTCGTCCTGCAGTCACTGGCTCTCAACCTATGTCTAAAGATCAGCGCAACGAGGTAATTCTACCGTGTACTATTTTGCACATAGCAAAGTTCCCAATGTATGCACGAACTAGGTGACTCACGACAGTCCAACGCATACTTTGAAACCCGTGTAACAACTATACATCGGGAATGATGATCTCTTGTGATCAGAGGAAATACGGTTGATTTCTTGGTATAGCTTGATATTCAACACTAGTTGATCGGTGGTTCAACATTCCGAAATTGAATGTGAACAAAAACGACTAATTTCCAACTCGAGGCATTTAGAAATCAGTTGCTTTGTGAAATATTGAAAAAAAAGTTTCTCCACTTGATACAATAGCTACCAGCAATGGAAAAAACCGGAAGTGGCAAGCTCAGAAAAGTGGTCGGATTCACGGGCAGACCGATATATTATTTTTATGTCATGTACGGTGTGCATGCTTTGAAGGTGTATGATTACTCGAAACATCATATTTATATTTTACAAATTGTCATTTCATCATTTCCTTGCAAATTCTGAAGAACGTGATAACTTATCGTTTTTGACGTGACACTGCCACTTTAGAGATGATATACTTGGGAATTTTGTTTAGGTGGTCCATTAGTCTGATAACTCAATCGTGGCGCCATCTATTGACGGCAGAGCAGGAACTAAGTGAAGTCTGAAAACATGCTTAACACATATATCGCAAAAGTTCCCAAATCATGCTTTACATATATAATACTTTGAGACCAGTCCCCAAAATATACAAAAGTCCTCAATAAATGCATTTGCTTGAAATTTTGTCCCCGAAGTATACCCCCTGCATATATATATGTCTATATATATATATATGTATGTATATATATATAAATACATATATTTACATAGATATATATATATACATATATACATATAATCATATATATACACACATATATATATATATATATATATACATATATATATACACATATACATATATATATATATATACATGTGTACATAAATATATATGTATATTATGATTTTCAGTTTACTTTCAAAAAGAGGGAAATTGATGAAAAAAAAATTTTTTCCAAAATATTCCAATTTTTCAAAATTATGTATAATTTTCAGAAAAATCCTAAATATTTTTGATTATTCGCTTATTTTTTATTTTATTTCATTTTTTTATAATTTTTTCCATTCACAATCATTTTTTATCTTATTACATTATTCACCTCAATCTCCTTCATTTATATTCTATTATATTAAGGTATAATATAAATATATATAAATATGTATATATATATATATACATATGTATATTCTAATTTTTAATTTACATATGAAAAATGGGAAATCGGAAAAGAAAAATTTTTTCCACAATATTTCAATTTTTTAAAATTATGTATAATTATCAGAAAAATCCCAAATATTTTTATTTATTTGGTTATTTTTCATGTTATTACATTATTTACCTCAATTACCTTCATTTATATTCTATTATATTGATGTATAATATAAATATGTATAAATATATATATAGTTATATTTCTCCATATATATATACATATATATACATACATATACGTATGTACATAAATATATATATGTATATACATATATATACACATATATATATATATATGTACAAATGTATATATATATGTATATATATATATATATATATATATATACATATATATATATATATATATATATATATACATATATATATGAATATATATATGTATATTATGATTTTCAATTTACTTTTAAAAAAAGGAAAATTGTAAAAAAAAATTTTTTCCACAATATTTCAATTTTTTAAAATTATGTATAATTATCAGGAAAATCCTGAATATTCTGGATTATTCGCTTATTTTTTATTTTATTTTATTTTTTTATAATTTTCTCCATACACAATCATTTTTTATTTTATAAAATTATTTACCTCAATCACCTGCATTTATATTCTATTATATTGATGTATAATATAAATATATATGAATATATATATACATATATATATTTGTATATATATTTGTATATTTGTATATATGTAAATATATATTTGTAATATATGTATATATATTTAATATATATATTTATATATATTCATATTATACATCATTATAATAGAATATAAATAAAGGTAATTGAGGTAAATGATGTGATAAATTAAAAAATAATTGTGAATGGAAAAATCATAAAAAAATGAAATAAAATAAAAAATTAGCCAATAAATAAAAATATTTGGGATTTTTCTGACAATTATACATAATTTTAAAAAATTGAAATATTGTGGAAAAAATTTTTTTCTTTCGATTTCCCATTTTTCATGAGTAAATTGAAAATTCTAATATACATATGTATATATATATATATACATATATATATACATATACATATATATATATATACATATGTATATTAGAATTTTCAATTTACTCATGAAAAATGGGAAATCGAAAGAAAAAAATTTTTTCCACAATATTTCAATTTTTTAAAATTATGTATAATTGTCAGAAAAATCCCAAATATTTTTATTTATTGGCTAATTTTTTATTTTATTTCATTTTTTTATGATTTTTCCATTCACAATTATTTTTTAATTTATCACATCATTTACCTCAATTACCTTTATTTATATTCTATTATAATGATGTATAATATGAATATATATAAATATATATATTAAATATATATACATATATTCACATATATATATATATAGACATATAATCATATATATACACATATATATATACATACATATATATATATATATATATAGATATAAATATATATATACATGTGTATATGAATATATATGTATATTATGATTTTCAATTTACTTTTAAAAAAAGGGAAATTGAAAAAAAAAAATTTTTTCTACGATATTTTAATTTTTTAAAATTATGTATAATTATCAGAAAAATCCTAATTATTTTTGATTATTCGCTAATTTTTTATTTTATTTCATTTTTTTTAAATTTTTTCCATTCACAATCATTTTTCATTTTATTAAATTATTTACCTCAATCACCTTCATTTCTATTCTATTATATTGATGTATAATATAAATATATATTATTATATATATACAGATATATATATATATACTTATGTATATTATAATTTTTAATTTACTTTTAAAAAATGGGAAATGAAGAAAAAAAAATTTTTTCTCACATCATTTCAATTTTTCAAAATCATGTATAATTATTAGAAAAATCCTGAATATTTTCAATTATTTGCTTATTTTTTATTTCATTTCATTTTTTCATAATTTTTTCCATTCACAATCATTTTTTGTTTCATTACATTATTTACCTCAATTACCTTTATTTATATTTCATTATACTAGGGGCTTCGCCCCTGCGCGCTTCGCGCGCCAACCCCATCTCGGCGCTACGCGCCTCGGGCACTCGGCGCTGCGCGCCTCGTTGTTCGGCGCTTCGCGCCTCACTATTACCTTACGCATTGTCTAGTAGACAGGCGAATTCCTTCATGTTGATTTAATGACAGGTCCTGCACTTGCTGTCCACTTCAATCCCTTCTGTGCTTACTTTTCTTTTTTTCATCAATCTAAGCTTCCATTCGTTGGTTGAAAATTGGTGTTCCTTCTCTATTGATATCTGTCTATCTCCTTGACTTGCTGAATTATTTTTGCTACCGCTCTGCCCGTTATTCTCCAAAATCACCTTCTTCATATTTTTTTTTTCTCTGTATTTATGTTGCTGTTCACTCCGTAAAACACCTCTTTTTCTTGTGGTCAACATCTATCATGGTCGTCCTCTTGCCTGGTTATAGGAATATTTGTTTATTATTATTCTCTGGCTTATTTGGTTCTTCGCACTTAAAATTTTATTTTCCTTTTTCCTTTGTGATACTTCCAACCATCCACCATCTTCATCGCCTTGTCTGCTGGTTGAAACTCCTCCTTTCTGTTCGTTGTTTGAAAAGCCTGTATGATATTTTTTGTTCGCTTCCCTATATTTTCGCTGCTGTTCCCGTCGTCTAATTTTTCGCTCTTCTATGTACATCACATTGGTTGGTCGTCCTCTCGATTTATTTTCCGAATAAATCATCGCAATCGATTCTTCTAATTCTTCGACACCCTTCGTTGAATTATTTTTACTGCCGCTCTGCCGGTTATTCTCCAAAATCACCTTCTTTATATTATTTTTTTCTCTATATTTGCGTTGATGTTCATTTCGCAAAACACCTCTTTCTCTTGTGGTCAACATCGATCCTGGTCGTCCTCTTTCCTGGTTATACGAATATTTGGTGGATATTATTCTATGGCTTATTTGGTTCTTCGCACTTACAATTTTATTTTCCTCTTTCTTTTGTGATACTTCCGACCATCCACCATCTTCATCGCCTTGTCTGCTGCTTGAAACTCCTCCTTTCTCCATTGTCATCGTAAATCCTGGCTGTCCTTTTGACTGTTTGGTGATATATTTAGATTTACTA
>NC_060235.2:12744124-12819124 GCF_021155775.2 Neodiprion pinetum
AAAGAAAAAAAAAAACTGGCAAGATAAAAATTTAGGTTATTTCTCATTTCTTTTTCTTTTGCGTGCAGGTTTGTTGAGTGCGTGGATGGAGCGTAAGACGAAATTACAGCGCGAGTCGGACTTGTTTTTTCTCTTTCAAAGTCGCGGTCGTTGGGGCGTCGTTGTTTGCGACGGGCTGGTGTACGCTCAATGCTGACGGTCCGGCCGTGTCGTGTTGGCCTTGGAGTTCGTCGAGCAGCAGATACGCGGGTTTCAATCTGTCGATCGAAACTGGCGTGTTTCTTCCACGTAGTTTGACGGTGAAGTATTTCTCGTGCTTGTCGACGACTGGGTATGGGCCGTCGTACGGGGCGGAGAATGACGGTCGCACTTGGTCGTTTCGGATAAAGACGTGTGACGCGTTTGCGAGGTCTTGGTGCACAAAGATGCGCTGGTGTGTGTGGCGCGATGCGGGTTCTGGAGCCAGATCTTGGAAGTTTTTCCTCAGCATCCGTACCAGTTCGGGGGCGGTCGTGTCTTGCCTTGAGGGCGCAAGGAATTCGCCTGGCAGTCGTATCGGTTCGCCGAGGACGAGTTCAGCGGGAGTCGCTTCGATGTCCTCTTTGTACGCGGCTCGGAGTCCGAGTAGCACGGCGGGAAGCGCGTCGTACCACGTGTCCTCGTGACAGAGTAGCGCTGCTTTTAGCTGACGGTGGAGGCGTTCTACGAGTCCGTTAGCTTGCGGGTGGTAAGCCGTTGTGCGTTTGTGTTTGAAACCTAGGAGTTCCGAGAGTTTTTTGAATAAGTTTGACTTAAATTGTCCTCCCAGGTCTCAAGTAATGCGCAAGGGAATGCCGAAGTGTGCAATCCACGATAGCATTAGCGCGTGAGCGACTTTTTCTGTTGAGCCGTCTTCGAGCGGCACGGCTGCTGGATAGCGCGTGAAACGGTCCACGATCGTGAGGCATTTTGTGCGGCCTTTCGACGGCGGCAGCGTGACCAGATCGATGTGGATGTGTTCGAAGCGTCGAGACGGTGGTTCGAAATTGGCGATGGGCGAGACTGTGTGTCGCGATATCTTGCTGCGTTGGCAAGGCACGCAGCATCGAGCCCACTCGTTGCAATCTTTGTTGATCGACGGCCATACGTAGCGTTGAGCAATGAGGCGTCGAGACGCGCGTTGTCCGGGGTGTGCCGCTGAGTGTAAGGAATGGAACACTCGCTTCCTGAGGGGAGCGGGCACGTACGGGCGCACTGTACCTGACGAAGTATCACAGTACAGAGTCACATCTGGGTCCTGGTAACGGAGGCGTCTGAGGTCGAGCGCGTGGTTGTTGTTTTCTAGCAGTTGGCGTAGCTCGTCGTCTTCGCGTTGAGACTGCGCGAGCTCCTGTGGCGAAACTGCTGCTGCGATCGCGTCGACGCGCGACAGCATGTCTGCTACGACGTTTTCTGAGCCGGATACGTGTCGGATGTCGGAGGTGAATTGGCCGACGAGGTCGAGTCGCCTAAATTGCCACGGAGTTGCGCGCTCGGGACGTTGGTTGAACGCGTGAGTTAGCGGCTTGTGGTCCGTGTAGATGGCGATGTGCCGATCTTCGAAAAGGTGTCGGAAGCGTCTGACGGCTTCGTAGATTGCCTCGAGTTCGCGATCGTACGTCGACATCTTTTGCGCGGAGGGTGATAGTTTCTTGCTGAAGAACGCGAGCGGCTCCCATTGACCTTGGCGGTGCTGTTGGAGGGCGGCTCCGATGGCTCGTTCCGATGCATCTGCGAAGATTGCCCACTCGGCGTTCGTGTCTGGATGCACGAGGAGTGTTGCGTCGGCGAGGGCTCGTTTCGATTTTTCGAACGCGTCTTCGAGCTCGGCGTTCCACGCGATTTTTGTCTTGCCCTTGACCTCGGATCCTTCCAGGAGGCGGTTGAGAGGCGCGAGTGTTTCCGCCGCGTGTTTGATGAATTTTCGGTAGAAATTTATCGTACCGAGAAAATTGCGCAGGCCCTTAATGTTTTCAGGCTTCTTGAGGTTGGTGATCGCGTCGACGCGTTCAGGTAGCGGTTTAATGCCTTGCGCGTTGACTGCGTGACCGAGGAATTTTACTTCTGTTTGACCGAGACACGATTTCGCGGCGTTTATGACGAGTCCGTACCGTCGGAGGCGTTCGAACACGATGCGGAGATGTTCTCGGTGTTGTTGCGCGTCTCGCGAGGCGACGAAAATGTCGTCGATGTACACGAACGCGAATGGGAGATCGCGGGTGACGTCGTCCATGAACCGTTGGAAGGTTTGCGCGGCATTTCGAAGTCCGAATGTCATGAACGGGAATTCGAAGAGACCAAACGGAGTGATGATCGCTGTCTTCGGGACGTCTTCGGGCGCGACGGGTATTTGGTTGAATGCGCGCACGAGATCGATGACGGAAAATATTTGGCAACCGTGACAGTTCGCGCAAAAATCTTCCAGATAACGTACGGGGTAGCTATCGGGCGTCGTGCGAGCGTTGAGACGACGGTAGTCACCGCACGGGCGCCATTCGCCGGATTTCTTGGGCACGAGGTGGAGAGGAGACGACCAGGGGCTGTCGGAGCGGCGCGCGATGCCCAGCTTAATTAATCTCTCGAACTCCTCTTTCGCGATTTTCAAACGATCCGACGCGAGACGACGTGCTTTACTCGAGACTGGAGGTCCGTCCGTCGTTTTTATGTAATGATACGTGTTGTGTTTAACGTCACGGACGGCTCCGTCTGGTTTAACGATATCGGGGAACTCGGCGATTATTTTTTCGAATTGCGGCGAGTTGTCGCAAGAGATGACCTTGACCGAGGCGTGATCGATGTGCGCGATCGAGCCTAGCGATGTGAGCGTTGTCGTGGTGTCGATAAGGCGGCGGCCTTTTAAATCTACCGCAATCCCGAAGTGGCTCAGGAAATCTGCGCCGATTAAGGGACGCGTGACGTCTGCCACGACGAAACGCCATGACAGGTCTCTGCGTAAACTGAGGTCGAGTGTCATTGTGGTCCAGCCGAAGGTGTCAATAGGCGAGCCGTTTGCGGCGCGTAATTGATAACCTGTCCTTGCTTTCCGCGCGGGGGCTCCTCCGGGGGGGATTACCGAGAGATGAGATCCCGTGTCCACCAAAAATTGCGTTCCAGTGGGTCTGTCTTTTACGAAAAGGCGGCTGGGTTGCGCGAGGGAATCGGTTTCAGCCATTAACGACTCCCGCTGGCGTTTCCCGGAAATTTACATCCCGCTGGGAAGCACTTCTTCGCGGAATTGCCGAATTTCTTGTGGTACCAACATATGTTCGATGTTGGTGAGAGTCCGCGTGTACTCGACTTGCTGCGTGAACGGCTACGCGAGCGTTCTTTTTTCTTGCTCGTTTTGTTTTGATTGCGGCGGCCTTGGTTTGATAGCTGTTCGACTTGACGTGTGAGTGCGGCTATTTGAGCTTCGAGGCTTGATACCGCCGAAACATTATTGCCTTTGTTTACTTGCTCGTGTACGCGATCGGCTGTCTCGCTTAGCTCGGTGAGCGTTAATTTGTTTTGTGCCACGAGGCAAATTCTAATATTTTCGGGGAGATGTGATAGCCAGCGCGCTTTAAGAATTTCCTCGTCTATGTCAGGGACGAGGCTACGCAGATGGCGTAAATGCGCTGATGGTGTGCGGTCACCAAGGCTTTCGCGGTCGAGGAGCTGTAAAATTTTTGCTTCTCTCGATTGAGAAAAACGCGCGATCAATGCTATTTTTAGCGCTTGGTACGGAAGGGTTACCGGGGGCGTGACGATAAGATTTTCTACCTCCGCGGCGTAACGCGTTGGTATGTTCGATATCGTGTGGTAGTATCGGCCGATTTCCGTTACAATACCCTGCGTTCGAAATTGCGCTTCCTGTTGCGCGAACCAGAGCGCTGGTCGTTCGGGGCAAAATGGCGGCACCCTGAGCCTTACGGGGTTCGGCGTCAGGGCCGGCGGTTGATCACCCTGCATTTCGTTTAGCGTTGACTCTCCTTGGCTCGGTTCTTGGTCTTCTCCCGGTCCTGTTCCTGAGTCTTCCAGAGCGTCCTGGTATATCATTCGCGTGTGCTTCGCACTGCAGCACGAGAGGGGTTTCACTCACTGATTAAGCACTCAAGGTGTCTATGAATTCACTCACGCAGCACAACGTCTCTGGGTGCTTAGCCTTGCGCGAGCGGGGAGGAAAACACGCGGACACTCGTGAAAAGCAGCAATAAATTTTATGCGCGCACTACCACTTGGAGTCTCCGCCTTTGCGGTGGGAGCGAATAATAAGCGCGGCGAAAAGTTTTGGAGTCGATTTCTCAGCGCGCTAAGGGCACACTCGGCGTGGCGCGCGGGCGCGGGAAAAGAATCGCGAGAAACCGGCAGAAATATTCACGCGAGTGCAAAACGTTTCTATATCACGTCGGGGTCACCAATGTGGGATCTGGATTACTGGGATCCTACGTATTAAAGCGTGCGATGGGTGAAATATAAAAGGATGTTTATTAGGTTTTACAGGTGCGTGGATACGGAGATCCGGTTATAGCGCGGTTACAATTACGGTACTCTAGCGTGTGTTGATTTTGACTATCTGCGAGGTGATGCGAAGGATCTTCGCTCTCGATTTTTGCCCGCTGGAGTGAGGAAAGCACGCTGAGGATTATTTCCGAAATTGGGCGATAAACGCCGAGCATTGCCTCGCTATAATACTAGACCAAGTGCGTGTATGTGGCAGGCGCCACATATATATATATATATATATATATATATAGATATATATGTATATATATATTTATACATATTTATATTATACGTTAATATAATAGAATATAAATGAAGGTAATTGAGGTAAATGATGTAATGAAACAAAAAATGATTGTGAATGGAAAAAATTATGAAAAAATGAAATAAAATAAAAAATAAGCAAATAATTGAAAATATTCAGGATTTTTCTGATAATTATACATGATTTTGAAAAATTGAAATAATGTAAGAAAAAATTTTTTTTTCTCAATTTCCCATTTTTTGAAAGTAAATTAAAAATTATAATATACATAAGTATATATATATATCTGTATATATATAATAATATATATTTATATTATACATCAATATAATAGAATATAAATGAAGGTGATTGAGGTGAATAATGTAATCAAATAAAAAATGATTGTGAATGGAAAAAATTATAAAAAAACGGAATAAAATAAAAAATAAGCGAATAATTGGAAATATTTAGGATTTTTCTGACAATTATACATAATTTTGAAAAATTTGAAATATTTTGGAAAAAATTTTTTGCATAAATTTCCCTCTTCTCAAAAGTAAACTGAAAATTATAATATCCATATATATATTCCTATATATATATATATATGCATACATATATATATATATATATATATATGTATATATATATATGTGGCGACTGCCACATACACGCACTCGGTCTAGTATTAGAGCGAGGCAATGCTCGGCGTTTATCGCCCAATTTCGGAAATAATCCTCAGCGCGCTTTTCTCACTCCAGCGGGCAAAAAACGAGAGCGAAGATCCTTCGCATCACCTCGCAGATAGTCAAAATCAACACACGCTGGAGTACCGTAATTGTAACCGCGCTATAACCGGATCTCCGTATCCACGCACCTGTAAAACCTAATAAACATCCTTTTATATTTCACCCATCGCACGCTTTAATACGTAGGATCCCAGTAATCCAGATCCCACATTGGTGACCCCGACGTGATATAGAAACGTTTTGCACTCGCGTGAATATTTCTGCCGGTTTCTCGCGATTCTTTTCCCGCGCCCGCGCGCCACGCCGAGTGTGCCCTTAGCGCGCTGAGAAATCGACTCCAAAACTTTTCGCCGCGCTTATTATTCGCTCCCACCGCAAAGGCGGAGACTCCAAGTGGTAGTGCGCGCATAAAATTTATTGCTGCTTTTCACGAGTGTCCGCGTGTTTTCCTCCCCGCTCGCGCAAGGCTAAGCACCCAGAGACGTTGTGCTGCGTGAGTGAATTCATAGACACCTTGAGTGCTTAATCAGTGAGTGAAACCCCTCTCGTGCTGCAGTGCGAAGCACACGCGAATGATATACCAGGACGCTCTGGAAGACTCAGGAACAGGACCGGGAGAAGACCAAGAACCGAGCCAAGGAGAGTCAACGCTAAACGAAATGCAGGGTGATCAACCGCCGGCCCTGACGCCGAACCCCGTAAGGCTCAGGGTGCCGCCATTTTGCCCCGAACGACCAGCGCTCTGGTTCGCGCAACAGGAAGCGCAATTTCGAACGCAGGGTATTGTAACGGAAATCGGCCGATACTACCACACGATATCGAACATACCAACGCGTTACGCCGCGGAGGTAGAAAATCTTATCGTCACGCCCCCGGTAACCCTTCCGTACCAAGCGCTAAAAATAGCATTGATCGCGCGTTTTTCTCAATCGAGAGAAGCAAAAATTTTACAGCTCCTCGACCGCGAAAGCCTTGGTGACCGCACACCATCAGCGCATTTACGCCATCTGCGTAGCCTCGTCCCTGACATAGACGAGGAAATTCTTAAAGCGCGCTGGCTATCACATCTCCCCGAAAATATTAGAATTTGCCTCGTGGCACAAAACAAATTAACGCTCACCGAGCTAAGCGAGACAGCCGATCGCGTACACGAGCAAGTAAACAAAGGCAATAATGTTTCGGCGGTATCAAGCCTCGAAGCTCAAATAGCCGCACTCACACGTCAAGTCGAACAGCTATCAAACCAAGGCCGCCGCAATCAAAACAAAACGAGCAAGAAAAAAGAACGCTCGCGTAGCCGTTCACGCAGCAAGTCGAGTACACGCGGACTCTCACCAACATCGAACATATGTTGGTACCACAAGAAATTCGGCAATTCCGCGAAGAAGTGCTTCCCAGCGGGATGTAAATTTCCGGGAAACGCCAGCGGGAGTCGTTAATGGCTGAAACCGATTCCCTCGCGCAACCCAGCCGCCTTTTCGTAAAAGACAGACCCACTGGAACGCAATTTTTGGTGGACACGGGATCTCATCTCTCGGTAATCCCCCCCGGAGGAGCCCCCGCGCGGAAAGCAAGGACAGGTTATCAATTACGCGCCGCAAACGGCTCGCCTATTGACACCTTCGGCTGGACCACAATGACACTCGACCTCAGTTTACGCAGAGACCTGTCATGGCGTTTCGTCGTGGCAGACGTCACGCGTCCCTTAATCGGCGCAGATTTCCTGAGCCACTTCGGGATTGCGGTAGATTTAAAAGGCCGCCGCCTTATCGACACCACGACAACGCTCACATCGCTAGGCTCGATCGCGCACATCGATCACGCCTCGGTCAAGGTCATCTCTTGCGACAACTCGCCGCAATTCGAAAAAATAATCGCCGAGTTCCCCGATATCGTTAAACCAGACGGAGCCGTCCGTGACGTTAAACACAACACGTATCATTACATAAAAACGACGGACGGACCTCCAGTCTCGAGTAAAGCACGTCGTCTCGCGTCGGATCGTTTGAAAATCGCGAAAGAGGAGTTCGAGAGATTAATTAAGCTGGGCATCGCGCGCCGCTCCGACAGCCCCTGGTCGTCTCCTCTCCACCTCGTGCCCAAGAAATCCGGCGAATGGCGCCCGTGCGGTGACTACCGTCGTCTCAACGCTCGCACGACGCCCGATAGCTACCCCGTACGTTATCTGGAAGATTTTTGCGCGAACTGTCACGGTTGCCAAATATTTTCCGTCATCGATCTCGTGCGCGCATTCAACCAAATACCCGTCGCGCCCGAAGACGTCCCGAAGACAGCGATCATCACTCCGTTTGGTCTCTTCGAATTCCCGTTCATGACATTCGGACTTCGAAATGCCGCGCAAACCTTCCAACGGTTCATGGACGACGTCACCCGCGATCTCCCATTCGCGTTCGTGTACATCGACGACATTTTCGTCGCCTCGCGAGACGCGCAACAACACCGAGAACATCTCCGCATCGTGTTCGAACGCCTCCGACGGTACGGACTCGTCATAAACGCCGCGAAATCGTGTCTCGGTCAAACAGAAGTAAAATTCCTCGGTCACGCAGTCAACGCGCAAGGCATTAAACCGCTACCTGAACGCGTCGACGCGATCACCAACCTCAAGAAGCCTGAAAACATTAAGGGCCTGCGCAATTTTCTCGGTACGATAAATTTCTACCGAAAATTCATCAAACACGCGGCGGAAACACTCGCGCCTCTCAACCGCCTCCTGGAAGGATCCGAGGTCAAGGGCAAGACAAAAATCGCGTGGAACGCCGAGCTCGAAGACGCGTTCGAAAAATCGAAACGAGCCCTCGCCGACGCAACACTCCTCGTGCATCCAGACACGAACGCCGAGTGGGCAATCTTCGCAGATGCATCGGAACGAGCCATCGGAGCCGCCCTCCAACAGCACCGCCAAGGTCAATGGGAGCCGCTCGCGTTCTTCAGCAAGAAACTATCACCCTCCGCGCAAAAGATGTCGACGTACGATCGCGAACTCGAGGCAATCTACGAAGCCGTCAGACGCTTCCGACACCTTTTCGAAGATCGGCACATCGCCATCTACACGGACCACAAGCCGCTAACTCACGCGTTCAACCAACGTCCCGAGCGCGCAACTCCGTGGCAATTTAGGCGACTCGACCTCGTCGGCCAATTCACCTCCGACATCCGACACGTATCCGGCTCAGAAAACGTCGTAGCAGACATGCTGTCGCGCGTCGACGCGATCGCAGCAGCAGTTTCGCCACAGGAGCTCGCGCAGTCTCAACGCGAAGACGACGAGCTACGCCAACTGCTAGAAAACAACAACCACGCGCTCGACCTCAGACGCCTCCGTTACCAGGACCCAGATGTGACTCTGTACTGTGATACTTCGTCAGGTACAGTGCGCCCGTACGTGCCCGCTCCCCTCAGGAAGCGAGTGTTCCATTCCTTACACTCAGCGGCACACCCCGGACAACGCGCGTCTCGACGCCTCATTGCTCAACGCTACGTATGGCCGTCGATCAACAAAGATTGCAACGAGTGGGCTCGATGCTGCGTGCCTTGCCAACGCAGCAAGATATCGCGACACACAGTCTCGCCCATCGCCAATTTCGAACCACCGTCTCGACGCTTCGAACACATCCACATCGATCTGGTCACGCTGCCGCCGTCGAAAGGCCGCACAAAATGCCTCACGATCGTGGACCGTTTCACGCGCTATCCAGCAGCCGTGCCGCTCGAAGACGGCTCAACAGAAAAAGTCGCTCACGCGCTAATGCTATCGTGGATTGCACACTTCGGCATTCCCTTGCGCATTACTTGAGACCTGGGAGGACAATTTAAGTCAAACTTATTCAAAAAACTCTCGGAACTCCTAGGTTTCAAACACAAACGCACAACGGCTTACCACCCGCAAGCTAACGGACTCGTAGAACGCCTCCACCGTCAGCTAAAAGCAGCGCTACTCTGTCACGAGGACACGTGGTACGACGCGCTTCCCGCCGTGCTACTCGGACTCCGAGCCGCGTACAAAGAGGACATCGAAGCGACTCCCGCTGAACTCGTCCTCGGCGAACCGATACGACTGCCAGGCGAATTCCTTGCGCCCTCAAGGCAAGACACGACCGCCCCCGAACTGGTACGGATGCTGAGGAAAAACTTCCAAGATCTGGCTCCAGAACCCGCATCGCGCCACACACACCAGCGCATCTTTGTGCACCAAGACCTCGCAAACGCGTCACACGTCTTTATCCGAAACGACCAAGTGCGACCGTCATTCTCCGCCCCGTACGACGGCCCATACCCAGTCGTCGACAAGCACGAGAAATACTTCACCGTCAAACTACGTGGAAGAAACACGCCAGTTTCGATCGACAGATTGAAACCCGCGTATCTGCTGCTCGACGAACTCCAAGGCCAACACGACACGGCCGGACCGTCAGCATTGAGCGTACACCAGCCCGTCGCAAACAACGACGCCCCAACGACCGCGACTTTGAAAGAGAAAAAACAAGTCCGACTCGCGCTGTAATTTCGTCTTACGCTCCATCCACGCACTCAACAAACGTGCACGCAAAAGAAAAAGAAATGAGAAATAACCTAAATTTTTATCTTGCCAGTTTTTTTTTTTCTTTTTCTGTTTCCAGCTTGAAATACTACACAGTATTTCTCCAAGAAGGGGAGACATGTGGCGCCTGCCACATACACGCACTCGGTCTAGTATTAGAGCGAGGCAATGCTCGGCGTTTATCGCCCAATTTCGGAAATAATCCTCAGCGCGCTTTCCTCACTCCAGCGGGCGAAAACGAGAGCGAAGATCCTTCGCATCACCTCGCAGATAGTCAAAATCAACACACGCTAGAGTACCGTTATTGTAACCGCGCTATAACCGGATCTCCGTATCCACGCACCTGTAAAACCTAATAAACATCCTTTTATATTTTACCCATCGCACGCTTTGATACGTAGGATCCCAGTAATCCAGATCCCACATATATACATATATATACATATATACATATATATACATATATATATATATATATATATATATATATATATATATATATATATATATACATATATTTACATATATATATATATATATACATATAATCATATATATACACATATATATATATATACATATATACATATACATATATATATATATATATATATATATATATATACATATACATGTATATATGAATAAATATCAGTATATTATAATTTTCAATTCACTTCTAAAAAGAGAGAAATTAATAAAAAAAAAATTTTTTCCACAATATTTGAATTTTTTGAAATTATGTATTATTATCAGAAAAATCCTAAATATTTTCGATTATTCGCTAATTTTTTATTTTATTAAATTATTAACCTCAATCACCTTCATTTATATTCTGTTATATTATGGTATAATATCAATATATATAAATATGAATACATATATATACATATATGTATACATATATATAAATATATATATATATATATATATATATATATATATATATATATATATATATATATATATATATATATATATATATATGTATGTTTATATATATATATATATGAAAATATATATGGATATTATAATTTTCAGTTTACTTTCAAAAAGAGGGAAATTGATGAAAAAAAATTTTTTCCACAATATTTCAATTTTTTGAAATTATGTATAATTATCAGAAAAATCCTAGATATTTCCGATTATTCGCTTATTTTGTATTCTATTTTATTTTTTTATAATTTTTTCCATATAAAATTATTTTTTATTTAATTACATTATTTACCTCAATCAACTTCATTTATATTCTATTATATTGATGTATAATATGAATATATATCATTATATATATACAGATATATATATATACTTATGTATATTATAATTTTTAATTTACTTTCAAAAAATGGGAAATTGAGAAAAAAAAATTTTTTCTTACTTCATTTCAATTTTTCAAAATCATGTATAATTATTAGAAAAATCCTGAATATTTTCAATTATTTGCTTATTTTTTATTTTATTTCATTTTTTCATAATTTTTTCCAATTACAATCATTTTTTGTTTCATCACATTATTCACCTCAATTACCTTTATTCATATTTTATTATATTAACGTATAATATAAATATGTATAAATATATAAATACATATATATCTTTATATATATATATATATGTATATATATATGTATATATATATATGTATATATATATACATATAATCATATATATACACATATATACAGGGTGTCCCTAAATTGCCTCCCACGGACTAGCCAGCATGATACCTCGTTAAAATCCAACCGAGAATTTCTTTTCCGGAAGCTCGTCCGACGCATAGTTTTTGAATTATAAGCGATAGCGCTCGGCCAATCAGAGTGCACCATTTCATCTAGATTTGCCGCCACGCAAATTGCTGTTTTGTTCGGCTCGGTGAATTATTATTATTCGTTTACGAATTAAATATCGGCACCTCCCCTCTCTCCCTGTTGTACCCCTTCTCGGGCGCTGACCTCGGTATTATTGTCGCGGACACGCTGCCGGCCGCACATTCATGGGCGCACACTTGTGTGAGTAAACAGAAGCGCATCCTCAAGCATAAGGGGTACAGCAGCGAGAGAGGGGAGGTGCCGATATTTAATTCGTAAACGGATAATAATAATTTACCCAGTCGAACAAAACAGCAATTTCCGTGGCGGCAAATCTAGATGAAATGGTGCACTCTGATTGGCCTAGCGCTATCGCTTATAATTCAAAAACTATGCGTCGGACGAGCTTCAGAAAAAGAAATTCTCGGTTGGATTTTAACGAGGTATCATGCTGGCTTGTCCGTAGGAGGCAATTTAGGGACACCCTGTATATATGTATGTATATATATATATATATATATATATATGGATATATATGTATATATATATTTATACATATTCATATTATACGTTAATATAATAAAATATAAATGAAGTTAATTGAGGTTAATAATGTAATAGAATAAAAAAGGATTGTGAATGGGAAAAATTATAAAAAAATAAAACAGAATAAAAAAAAAGCGAATAATCAAAAATATTTAGGATTTTTCTGATAATTATACATAATTTTAAAAAATTGAAATATTGCGGGAAAATTTTTTTTTTTGAATTTCCCTTTTTTTAAAAGTAAATTGAAAATCATAATATACATATATATTCATATACACATGTATATATATATTTATAGATATATATATATATGTATATATGTATGTATATATATATATGTGTATATATATGATTATATGTATATATAAATATATGTAAATATATGTATATATATGTATATATATATTTATATATACATATAGATATATATGTATATATATATTTATATATATTCATATTATACATTATTATAATAGAATATAAATAAAGGAGATTGAGGTAAATAATGTGATAAATTAAAAATTAATTGTGAATGGAAAAATCATAAAAAAATGAAATAAAATAAAAAATAAGCGAATAAATAAAAATATTCGGGATTCTTCTGACAATTATACATAATTTTAAAAAATTGAAATATTGTGGAAAAAATTTTTTTTCATCAATTTCCCCCTTTTTCAAAGTGAATTGAAAATTATAATATACAGATATATATTCATATTTACATGTATATGTATATATATATATATATATATGTATATGTATATATGTATATATATACAGGGTGTCCCTAAATTGAGGGACACGGACCAGCCAGCGTGATAGCTGACTGAAATGCAACCGAGAATTTCTTTACCGGAAGCTCGTCCGACGCATAGTTTTTGAATTACAAGCGATAGCGTTAGGCCAATCAGAGTGCACCATTTCATCTGGATTTGCCGCCACGGAAATTGCTGTTTTGTTCGTCTGGGTGAATTAATATTATTCGGTTACAAAGTAAATATCGGCACCTCCCCTCACCCGCTGTTGTACCCCTTCTCGAGCGCTGACCTCGGTATTGTTGCCGCGGCATACGCTGCCGGCCGCACACCCACGGACGCACACTCGTGTGTGTGAAAATAAGCGAACGCCCAGCTACACAATACTACGAAACACACATCTACGAGTGAAAATAAAAATAAATCTCCAAATAAATCAGCGGATTTGAGATTTAATGTTACAAAACACTTCCAATCATCGATGTATGCATAAAACTAGAGATTTTAGATGATTGATATGCCGTTAGCGTTCATAATTAGTCATTTAATCAATCTGAATTATGCTTTCCGAACATTTTTTGTGTCTTTGCAACATAACTTTTCCACTAGTTTGAAATTCATCATTGACATCCGATTTTTCAATAATGCGAGGGAACAACAACTCGCTGAATTGACGTGTCAATGGGTTTGTCAATCAATTACAATTCACCTGAGTTAACACAAAATAGCTGAATAAATGAGAATTCACTGAATCACTAAAAATGATAACTGAAATCATGAGAATAATTTGAGATATAACTGAATCAGGAAGAGTTGTAATAAGTCAAGTTACTTTGAATAACTTTAGATTCGTGCCAAAATTTTATGTTTAGAGAGAAAAATCATTAAATTCAAATGAAAAAGTAATTCCAAATCAAGAAGCAGAAAATTTCCAAATACCTGGATTCAAATGAAGCAATTTCAATTCAATAAATCTATCCGAATTTGAGGAAAAATAATTATTATTATTTCGACCAGAAAAATGAAGTCGAATGACATGAATGAATTCAATTAATTCAACTCAAAAAAATATGGTGTCATATAAATTCCCAGTTATTTACTCGTCGATTCAATGTGGGTCTGGAGCCGCTTGTTTACTCACACGAACGATGCAATACAGTATCGATGTATGTGATTCAAGTATCAATCACTCAAAATTTATTAAACTTAAAAATATTTTGAATAAGACTATGAATTATCGAAATATCTCTTCTGATATTAAGACTACACGCAGAAATTTACCAAATTGATTAATTTTTACAATTGAATCGAGCCGTGTCCGATTATTTTGTTGAAATCGATTAATCGATACATCGATTATTCTCAGATAAGTGGCCATCACTAGCATTGATCTCAACAATTTCAACGTTACTTGCCACTCCAGACCCACATCGAATCGACGAGGAAATAACTGGGAATTTGAATGACACCATATTTTTTTGAGTTGAATTAATTGAATTTATTCATGTAATTCGACTTCATTTTTCCGGTCCAAATGATAATAATTATTTTTCCTCAAATTCGGATAGATTTATTAAATTGAAATTGCTTCATTTGAATCCAGGTATTTGGAAATTTTCTTCTTCTTGATTTAAAATTACTTTTTCATCTGAATTTAATGATTTTTCTCTCTAAACATAAAATTTTGGCACGAATCTAAAGTTATTCAAAGTAACTTGACTTATTAAAACTCTTCCTAATTCAGTTATATCTCAAATTATTCTCATGATTTCAGTTATCAATTTTAGTAATTCAGTGAATTCTCATTTATTCAGTTATTTTGTGTTAACTCAGGTGAATTGTAATTGATTTACAAACCTATTGACACGTCAATTCAGCGAGTTGTTGTTCCCTCGCATTATTGAAAAATCGGATGTCAATGATGAATTTCAAACTAGTGGAAAAGTTATGTTGCAAAGACACAAAAAATGTTCGGAAAGCGTAATTCAGATTGATTGAATGACTAATTATGAACGCTAACGGCATATCAATCATCTAAAATCTCTAGTTTTATGCAAACATCGATGATTGGAAGTGTTTTGTAACATTAAATCTCAAATCCGCTGATTTATTTGGAGATTTATTTTTATTTTCACTCGTAGATGTTTGTTTCGTAGTATTGTGTAGCTGGGCGTTCGCTTATTTTCACACACACGAGTGTGCGTCCGTGGGTGTGCGGCCGGCAGCGTATGCCGCGGCAACAATACCGAGGTCAGCGCTCGAGAAGGGGTACAACAGCGAGTGAGGGGAGGTGCCGATATTTACTTTGTAACCGAATAATAATAATTCACCCAGACGAACAAAACAGCAATTTCCGTGGCGGCAAATCCAGATGAAATGGTGCACTCTGATTGGCCTAACGCTATCGCTTGTAATTCAAAAACTATGCGTCGGACGAGCTTCCGGTAAAGAAATTCTCGGTTGCATTTCAGTCAGCTATCACGCTGGCTGGTCCGTGTCCCTCAATTTAGGGACACCCTGTATATGTAATAATCTGGATAATTGTACTTCTACTCCACTTTTAAAATAAAAACTCAAGTTGGATTCTGAAATAAAAACAGTTCATTTTAGTATTACAATCACAACTTCTACAGTTAGCTGAGATATCAATACAATTTTACTTACCTGAAATAAAAACAGAAAACAACATTAAAAGTTTTTACTCCAGGTAATGTACAGTAGTTTGTTCAAGTTTTAATAATATCCTTAATAAAATGCACAATTATTGTAGTCGTAAATTCACGTACTTATTAGGTTAGAATTTTCAATATCACATAGCCCATAGAATCAGTAATTACAGAGTATGTTATAATGTATGATGACGATAGGCAACTCCCTCTATAACACTGGTGGTAATGGCGGCAGATTCAAATTGAAGTAAATGAGAGATGTCATTTTCTTTATATCTCCCCCCCTTGGAGGAGAACAATCACAAGGAAACGATGTGACTGTTCGTCAGTCTATCATCCGCTGCTGGAATTAATTTTGTTATATGGAAAAGGTTGGATTCTTTCTTCTTGTGTCCTGTATCGACTTCATAGATTGAGTTAGATTTTCTTTTTATGATTTTGTACGGTCCGATTCTTATTTCATCCAGCTTTTTCCTATTGAGGCGGTTCCCATTTTCCACATACACTAAATCTCCAGTATTTAATATAATTTCTTGCCTGTGTCTGTTGTATCGTTCTGCATTTTGATCATGGGACTTCTTGGTGTTCTGTAAAGCTAATTTTCGATCTTTTTCTAGGTCTTCCTTTGTACCCTTTGTCTTCAATTCTGGTGGCAAAATATCGACACTTTCGCCCTCCATCAAGTACTTGGAAGTGAAGCCAGTGACGGTGTGTTCTGTTTCATTGTATCTTCTCACACATTCTTGAGCGATAGCTGTCCATGCTTTTTTTTTGTTGTTCTCATTCACTTTGCATCTTATTTTATTTACCAGAGTCTGGTTTAGTCTTTCATTGAGGCCATTCGAAAATGGGGCATCTACTGCAGTAAAAATCAACTTTATTTTGTTCTCCTCTAGAAAATTTTTAAATTGTTTAGAATTAATGCCAGGATATTGGTCTGATAATATTGTGTCTATATCATTACTTTCTGTGATTTTTGTAACTAGTTTTATGAAGTCAGTGGCGTTTTGGTTTTTTGACGTTAGTATGTAAGCATATCTTGTAAAGTGATCAACTAATAGATGCAAATACTTTTTCGTTGATCGCGTTTCTCCAAATCCTCCAATGGTATCAATGGACATGATTTGAAATGGGTAAGTGGCTGGACCTAGATGTGATAGATGCCCATATTTTGTTTTATTTCTCGACTTGTTTTTCTTACATATAGAACAATTATCACACTCTTTTTTTATATTCATTATCATATTTCTCGCAGAATAAAATGGGGTTATCTTGTTAATCATTTGCGATCTTCCCAAGTGACAGTAAGTCTCATGTATATCTTTTATTAATATTTTACTTAGATTTTCAGACAATACTATTTTATTTCTACTTTTTAATTTTTTATAATAAATGTCATTTTTTAATATAAATTTTCTTTTCTTTTCCTGTAATTCCATGTTCTGGTTTTGGTCATTTTTTATGTCTTCCAGACTTACTAGATTTATGACTTTCAGAATATCATCTGTATTATCATCAAATTCTAAAACTGGATTTCTGCTTAGGCAGTCAGCTTCCTGATTCGATATTCCCGGATTGTATTTTATTTTGAAATCATATTGTGATAGGTAATATGTTAAATCCCCCAATTCTTCATCTGTTCTAGATTTTACATTTGAGTTTTCCAAAGGTTTGTGGTCTGTGTATACAGTGAATTGTTTTCCAAATAACCAGTGTTGCCAATATTTCACTGCTTCTTTAATTGCTAAGCATTCAAGATATATTGCTTTTTTCTTTTTTTGAGCATCATTCAGTTTTCTTGAAAAATATGCTACTGGTTTATAATTCTTATTTTCATCTTCTTGCTTCAGTACAGCTCCAATTCCATTGATACAAGCATCAGTATAAATTTTGATTGGAATATTGGGGTCAAAAATTTTTAGTACTGGTTCCGAACAAAGTAATGTTTTAATTTTCTCAAATGATTCTTGACAATCTTTTGACCAAACAAAACTTACATTTTTCCTCAGTAGATTGTGTAATGGGTCTGAGATTTGTGCCAAGCTTGGTATAAATTTATGGTGATAGTTGATTTTCCCAAGAAATTGTCTTATATTTTTCCTTGTTTCCGGAACTGGAAAATTTTTCACTGCGATTAGGTAATCTTTCAGTGGTCTTACTGAGTTCTTTTCAATAATATGACCCAAGTATTTTGCATAATTTTTAGCAAATGAGCATTTTGAAAATTTTAGTCTAAATCCCTCATTGTGAATTGCTTCTAATAGTCTTGATAGATGCTGTATATGCTGACTAAAATCTTGTGAAAAAACTAATATATCATCTATGAAAGATACTACAAAATCATTAAGTTTGTATTTTCTTATTATATTATTCAATATTCGTTGGAAAATTGCTGGTGCTGTTTTTAATCCAAAAGGGAGACAGGACCACTGAAACTGGCCCTCTTGTGTTACAAATGCTGTTTTAGGTCTATCTTGAATCCTTAGGGGAATTGACCAAAATGCAGAATTTATATCTAATGTTGTAAAGTACTCACAGTTTACACTTTTTACTATCAAATCCTCTATAAGTGGAAATGGCTGTGACTGAGGAGTAATAATTTTATTTATATCTCTGAAGTCTATACACATTCTGGTTTTTTTATTTTCTTCTTTCTTAAATGCCAGAGTAACTGGAGCAGCAAAAGGGCTGTATGATTCTTCAATAAGCCCCTTTTCCAGTAATTTTACCACTTGATTCTCTATTTCTTTCCTATCTTCGAATGTGCATCTGTAAGGACGTTTATAACAGTATTTTTCTTCCATTAGATCTATGTGAGCTTCATATTCTTTAACAGTACCGATATCATATTTGTCTTTAGCAAATACTGACTTGTATTTCTTCAATAATTTGTCGATTTCAGACTGTTTATACACATCTAAATGATTTACTATCATTTTAAATTCATCAGTATTTAGATGTTCGTTGAAATTTACTTCATGTTTCCTAAGATTGTTTGTTTTTACTTCTATGTCACCTGATAACACAGGAATACTGACATTTGTGTTATTGTCAACCTTTTTATTTAAGTTAATTTCATTTTTCTGTGTTTGGAAATCTTTGTTTTGCAAGATCCTTAGATCTTCAGTCTGGGTCAACTTAAATTTTTCAATACGATCTAAGCCAATCAAAAAATCATAATTAAAGTTGTCACTGTCTACGATAAACACTTTCATAGTTTTCTCAATATTGTAAATTTTTACTTTTAAAGTTATCATACCTTTTGTTTTTCCTGCACCATTAATAGTTTTCAAGCTTATTCCTCGTAAATTATCTGTGTTTTCTCGTTTAATTTTTAATAATTTTGCATTTATCAGTGACACATTTGATCCCGAGTCATAAATACCGGTGGTTTCTAAAGTGTCATTTAGTAATAGCTTGATTTTTATTAATGGTGGTACTTTAAGTTTTTTGGATCCTCTGTATTTAATTCCACCTCTAGTTCTGAATTGTTCACAGATTTTAATGGTCCCATCTTGTTATTTTTGTCTTCTTTTTCTCTAAGCCAGCAATTTGTTTCAGAATGAAAACGTTTACCTTTGTTTGCTTTTACACATATTTGACATGGCTCTTTTTCTTCACCTTTTTTCAGTTCAGAATCAGAAAAGGTTTTCCCTTTTTTTTCATAACTATATTTTTTTACAAGATGTTCCAATTTACTTATTTCATTGAACAGATCTTGAGTTTCTTGAAGTGTTTCTCTGTCAATGTTGTCTGATACAAAGTTTGGTAAACCGATAGTAATAAGGTCAATAAGCGTTGCAGTATCCATGGATTTTCTAATTTGAAGTACTAATTTTTCTTTTTTTAGAGCATACTCCAGCAAAGATCCAGATTGATATTTGAAATTAAAGGCATATCTAATAGGAGACCAACCTTTGTTCCCGAACGTTTCAACAAATATTTTTTTCCAGTCGTTCCATTCTGATTCTATTGAGTATTTTAAAATCATGGAAGTGTACCAGTCAGCACTACATTTTTCCAGGAAAAACTTCAAGATTTCAATTTTTCTCCTGTCTTCTATCACTGTACAGCGCACACATTCTTTTTCAAATAAATTAATCCATTGGTTAGCGTTGGAGGTTTTTTCATCAAATTTATCAATCATGAAATCTGTAGCGATTTTATTTAAGTTTTTAACTTCAGAAATTTGTTCTTTAGATTCTAGAACTTTTTCTAGCAACTTTTTAATTGTATCTTCTGAGGTGCTTGTGGTAGGTGTTTCAGTTATTATTTCTGAAATTTCCTCTAAATAAAATTTTTTAAATAATAAGTTATTGTCTTCATCAAAATAGACCTTTTTCAAATTTTCTGTTGAGGTTATCCAGACTTTCCTGAATTGATTCCTTTTTACCAATGTGTTTTTTATTCTGATTTACACCTGTGAGGTTATTAATTCTTTGTGGAAAGTCGTTGGTTGGTATTCATCTGGTATTGCAAAAGAACGACCGTCTAGCGTGCCGATTGAGATTAGGCACAATATCGTTGTTTTTCCATCTGACGCCCCTCGCATTTTAAAATCAAACCTTAGTTTGTCCATTTTCTTGGAGTATAATCAATGTTGTTTTGTAATAATCTGGATAATTGTACTTTTACTCCACTTTTAAAATAAAAACTCAAGTTGGATTCTGAAATAAAAACAGTTCGGTTTAGTATTACAATCACAACTTCTACAGTTAGCTAAGATATCAATACAATGTTACTTACCTGAAATAAAAACAGAAAACAACATTGAGAGTTTTTACTCCAGGTAATGTACAGTAGTTTGTTCAAGTTTCAATAATATCCTTAATAAAATGCACAATTAATGTAGTCGTAAATTCACGTACTTATTAGGTTAGAATTTTCAATATCACATAGCCCATAGAATCAGTAATCACAGAGTATGTTATAATGTATGATGACGATAGGCAACTCCCTCTATAACACTGGTGGTAATGGCGGTAGATTCAAATTGAAGTGAATGAGAGATGTCATTTTCTTTATATATATATATATATATCTATATATATATATATATGTGTATATATATATATATACATACATATATAGATATATATATATGTATATACATATTTATATATATTTATATTATACCTTAATATAATAAAATATAAATGAGGGTGATTGAGGTGAATAATGTAATAAAATAAAAATGATCGTGAATGGAAAAAATTATAAAAAAATTAAATAAAATAAAAAATAAGCGAATAATCAAAAATATTTGGGATTTTTCTGATAATTATACATAATTTTAGAAAATTGAAATATTGTGGAGAAATTTTTTTTTTTTCCAATTTCCCTTTTTTTAAAAGTAAATTGAAAATCATAATATACATATATATATTCATATATACATGCATATATATATATATATATATATATACATGTATATATATATATATATGTATATATATGATTGTATGTATATATATATGTATATATATATATATGCATATACATGTATATATATATACATATTTGTATATAGATATATATGTATATGTATATTTATGTATATTTATATTATAAATCGATATAATAGAATATAAATGAAGTTGATTGAGTTAAATAATGTAATGAAATAGAAAATGATTGTAAATGGAAAAAATTATAAAAAAATAATATGAAATAAAAAATAAGCGAATAATTGAAAATATTCAGGCTTTTTCTGAAAATTATACATAGGTTCAAAAAATTAAAATATTGTGGAAAAAATTTTTTTTTTCAATTTCCCTTTTTTTAAAAGTAAATTGAAAATCATAATATACATATATATATTCATATATACATGTATATGTCTATATATATATATATGTATGAATATATATATTCATTCATATATATATGTGTATATATATGATTATATGTATATATATATATGTATATATAGAAATATATGTATATACATATTTATATATATATTCATATTATACATTAATATAATGGAATATAAATGAAGGTCATTGAGGTAAATAATGTTATAAAATAAAAAATAATTGCGAATGGAAAAAATCATAAAAAAATGAAATAAAATAAAAGATAAGCGAATAAATGAAAATATTCAGGATTTTCCTAATAATTATACATAATTTTGAAAAATTGAAATAACGTGATAAAAATTTTTTTTCCTTCAATTTCTTATTTTCTAAAAGTAAATTGAAAATTATAATATACATATTTATATATATATATATATATATATATATATATATATATATATATATATATATATATATATATATATATATATATGAATATATATATATGTATATATATATTTATGTGTCCATATATATATACATACATATATACATATATATATATGTATATACATATTCATATATATTTATATTATACCTCAATATAATAGAATATAAATGAAGGTGATTGAGGTGAATAATGTAATAAAATAAAAAATAATTGTTAATGGAAAAAATTATAAAAAAATAGAATAAAATAAAAAATTAGCGAATAACTAAAAATATTCAGGATTCTTCTGATAATTATACATAATTTTGAAAAATTAAAATATTTTGGAAAAAATTTTTTTTATCAATTTCCCTTTTTTTAAAAGTAAACTGAAAATTATAATATCCATATATACATTCATATACATATATATATATACATACATATATATATATATATATATATATATATATATATATATATACAGGGTGTCCCTAAATTGCCTCCCACGGACTAGCCAGCGTGATACCTCCTTAAAATCCGACCGAGAATTTTTTTTCCGGAAGCTCGTCCGACGCATAGTTTTTGAATTATAAGCGATAGCGCTAGGCCAATCAGAGTGCACCATTTCATCTAGATTTGCCGCCACGGAAATTGCTGTTTTGTTCGCCTGGGTGAATTATTATTATTCGGTCACAAAGTAAATATCGGCACCTCCCCTCACTCGCTGTTGTACCCCTACTCGAGCGCTGACCTCGGTATTGTTGCCGCGGCACACGCTGCCGGCCGCACATCCACGGACGCACACTCGTGTGTGTGAAACAAGCGATTGCTCAGCTACGCAATACTACGAAACACACATCTACGAGTGAAAATAAAAATAAATCTTGAAATAAATCAGCGGATTTAAGATTTAATGTTATAAAATACTCCGAATCATCGTACCGTGATAACGGAGGTACGTGAATATCACTGTCAACGAATTGACGCGCTCGTCACATCTTTCATAATTACTTACCCAATCAAGCTGGCTCAAAATCGTCAAAATAATGTTGAATTGAATTATTTAATTTAGTTTCACAGAAAAATCGGAAAAAAATTGACGAAATTTTTAGGTATTGACGTGAATTGGGGTAAGTTATCGAGAATTCTTGCGAAAAAAACTAATTCAATCGAATTGAATGAATTAATTTGAACTAACGGAAGAAACAACAAGGAATTAATTGAAATTATTCAGATATTCACTAGAATCAAAGTGTATTACCGAGAATTGATGGTAGAAGTACTGCATTAATTGAATTGAAAGAATTCACTCGAATAAAGTTGAATTTAGTTGAATTAATCTAAATTAACAGAATTGTGTTGAATCAAATGAATTATTCTGGTTTGTTTCAACCTGCGGAATTAATGTGGCAAACAAATGTTAAGTTATTTCCGCCTCGACTTATACCTTGTCTGAGCTTATTCGTGGATTGTTGACTGTCGATAAAAGATCTTATGAAATCACCGTATCGATACGAACGACAAATCAGCTAAACTTCGGGTGACGATTGATTTCTTATTTAGACGCAGTGATTAAGTATGCGAGGATTCGTCGTTACGTACGTATAGCAGGTATTCCGTATACCCACCAAATTACAGACTCTACGAGCCTGACTATTTTACATTTCATCAGTTAAATTGTTGTGACAATCGTCACATGAAAGAAAGGCTGATTTTCATTCAATAATTTATCAGCCCAATTCAACTGTCCTTTGTTAATTTTTCAAGCTACTTCGTGAACGTGAACTTTCGTATCGTAAGAAAAACTCATACAAACTCAGTGATGTGAAATTATTATTTCAACGATTTTGTATAGTATTTATCTGTTTTTCGTCTTTCGTTTTTTCTCACGGTGGTTTTATCAAATCTAAATAATTTTATCGTAATCACGATAGAATATCGTTGGTCCGGCCCTTGATTAGCCGAGGCTCCGGGGTATAAATAATGCCATAAAATAAGGCACCGACTCGTTAGATTGGTCCGCATCAGTCGAGTAGTCCAGTCGGAACCTACATGACTTCATTCGACAAGGAACTAAGACTCGGCAATTTTTTGACTGGTTAACTAGATCTGTAAGTTTGCCCTACAAAATGATTCCAAATATGCCGACAATTTTTTCTAGATATTTCAAAATTCCGTAATTCAGCGTGGTTTTTTTTTTTTTGCTCATTTTAGAGAAAAACGGTTCCCACACGGTTGTCCATCGTATTGCCCTCAAATTAGACTTATACGAAAATCACAAATCATTGTTAGTTTACTTGTGAATTGCCGCTAGGCACAGACATCGAGCATGTTGTTTAATTGCTGTCATAAATTCAGTGAATTTTCAATGCCATATCCTGAAACTCATCCGACGTGTAGAACAATCTTTTCATGATATTCTAGTTCTGATTCGATGTTTTAATGTAGGTAGCAACGAGAAAATAATAATGGTATTATGAGCGTTTGTTCTTTACAATCTAGTTTGTTATTGCAAATTTGTTGAACGCATTTTTTTTTAATTCCAGCTTATTTTTTATTCCAGAACGTAACGCAGTACGCAAATTATTACGTGTGAGTGCACGTTCAAACCACGCGTTCGACTTTACCCTTATCTTGCGGTCATGCCAATAAAATACTGAAAAATGACAGTTACCAATTTTTTTTACCACTGACACACCATTGCGAAAAAATTAAAAAAATTACGGAAAATCACATCACAGCAAATATTTATACCGTAAAAAAAAGAAACTGATGCCTATCTATAATCCACCGGAAACCGGTGATCTGAATGTTCAAAAATTTTTAGAAGATGGAATTTCTTAAAGGAAAATCCAAATAAAATTCTCGGTATGTACACATGGCTGGTGGGTCTGTGTTTTTATTCCAAATATTCTGAGTAGCAATATCGGAGTCATCGTGAAAAAACTGAAAATCACGTCTTATGCGCTAACTTCAAGCTAAATGGAGCTAGCAGGGTAAAATTTCGTATGGGTCAGTCACTTACCACACTGAGAGAAATTTTTAGCTCCGATTACCGCTCAGTTTTTAACTATTTTCATTTTTTACCACAATCGAAAAATATTATAGTTCTGGGTAGAAAATGAAAATTACTTTTCTAGCTGTGACCAGAAAGTTTAGTATCCGTTACTATTCTTTTTCATTGCGATCACTGTTACTACATTTTCTTGTAACTGTTGTCAAAATTTAATGCTTTGTGCAACAATAAATTGACTCTAAAGCCTTGTTCAACTAAAAAAGTACAGTAAACCGAAGAAATTCATTTTGCGTTGCGATTACCAAAAAAAGGATCGACAATAGCGCAAAAGGATTACGTGTACCTCGTTCTTCGTAATTCCAACAATATTCAAACAGTTTTTTTTTTAACGATACCTGTTTCACTGATTTCATCTAGTTACTATAACAAATTACATTTTTGTCAGTGCACCACAAATTCGCAGAATTCGTTTCGAGAGAGGGCACTTTCGCATGCTTAATCAACTATGCCGTTCACAATACATTACCCACGCGAAAGTGTGGCCGAATAAAAAGTTTGTTAGTCTTAACAGAATATTTCAGCATTTTTTTTTTTTTTTTTTAATTTGCAATCAAATTTTCATAACTCTTCACTCTTCTTAACTTGGTTGGAAGAACGCAAAAGCATTTTTCGAGTCCATTAAATTATGTAGTATTGTATAAAATTCGGTAGGCATTTGTTATACTGTATTTGGAATTCACTGAACATACTGCTGAATTTACCTGACAAGTTTACAAAGGAATTCGATTACAGTCCGTTAAAATAAAAAATCTCTAGTAGCAAAAGTAATCGGTATTTATCTCTATTAATTTCACTGTACAATTTAGAAGAAAATACTGTACGTGGCCCGTCCGTGAAATGTTTTTGACTCGTACGATGATTTCAATACGAACTAAAGGTGCGAGCCGTTTAACTCGTTCTGGCGCGTACGGAAATCTTCGTTCTAGCCCTAAAAACACCTACTTTACGGGCATGCCTCTAAAAGTACTATTGAAGGTAAGATCGTCGGCTACCTGGCTCCACTGGTCGCCGATAAATGACCATAGACTGGAGCTGTAAAAACAATTGCCATCACGAAACATCGGGATTCGTAAGAGTCATTCTCAGGTAAAAGAGAAGCTTGATTCTGTGTCAGAGTCACATAATGATTATTTTTTAGGTGTTGAATTCTCGTCCACCGATGACGTGATGTATAAAAAACGGACTATTGCTTCTCTCCGAAACAGCTACTATTGTGTTATTGTAGTTCGAGAACCGAGAAAAAAATTTAAAAAAAACCCTATTACCGTTTTACAAATTCTATCTTTGAAGCGAATTAAGATATCATCAGACCCTCAGATGTTTATTTTTCATGTGCGTCATGAAATCAAGAGCCCTGGGAAATAATGATCGGCCACGGTGTTTCGATTTTTCACCGAAAAGATCATTTTCGTGTTCGTACCGAGCTGTGCTTTTTCATACATAATTTCGCATGAAAAAAGGGTGCTGCGGCACCCTTTTACTGCGGTAAAAGCGAACAAAAAAAATTAAAAATTTCGAAATATCTGCTGGATGACTTACAATTAATTTTTTATTTTCATTAAAAATATCGTCAAAGTAGTACCCCACGGTCGGAAAGAGAAACATCACGAAATTTTTGGCAGATTATTAATAATTCATTCACTTAACACGTATTTTTCATTGGACAACGCGTTAGGAATTCATATTAGATAACCCACCAAAACCTTCATAACATTTTTTTCAACTGTAGAGTACGTCTTTGATGATAAATTATGAATGGGAAAAGAAACGTAACTCGATGTGACAATCAAACACGATATTCGATGAACAAATCTCATTTTTCTCCCACTCCTAATCACGAAAAAACGCTGTACCTTAATTCTGGCAACGTAAGTTCTATTAAGTTCGATGAATCGATGATATCACAGTTACGAAATGAAAAATATCGGATGGCACTCTCGTTCATCTTCGTTACTGATGATGACCAATCCGTCTTTGCAAAATTATTTTGTGGCTCTGAAAAGTGCCGTTTTGTATTTGGCTCTAAAAAGTGCCGATTTTGATGACTCCTCACCGGTGCAGAAATTGTTCAAAATGTCCCCCGTTTTCTCGGAGGCAAAGCCTACAACGTTGGACCAGCTGGCCAATTGCTGCGCGAACGATTTCCGGCGTCACCGTCGCCGTTGCCTCAACGATTTTTACCTCCAGGGCTTCCAAAGAATTCGGTGGATCCTTATAGACGAATTCCTTGATCAGACCCCAAAGGCAATAATCTAGAGGATTCAGATCGGGTGATCTCGGTGGCCAAGCGATGGGACCCCCACGGCCTATCCACCTATCCGGAAATCGTTCGTTCAGAAATTGACGAGTCCGGGCACTGAAATGTGCCGGAGCACCGTCATGTTGAAACAACATTTCCGCTCGCCGTTCAAGCGGGCGGTCTTCGAGAAGATCTGGAATCCGATCTTCCAAAAACTGTCGATAGGTTTCACCGTCTAGTCTTGCGGGTAAAACGCAGAGACCGATCTGTAACAAGAATTACCCTCTATCAAATTGTTGCATAATAAATCCATAATGCTCGTCGAATCATTGATTAGTTTTGACTAATATTTAATATGAATCATACATATGTCATGATTTTACTGATTTACCGAGGTTGTTTGTCTCAACATCAGTAAAACGGATCTTCACTGAATTTTTTAAAATCAAGCCAACGAGACAATAGAAATTTATAATATCTGTATTCGAGCATTATCGAGTAAGCTTACCAACTCGTCGTCGATCATGCCACCCCACACGTTCAGGCTCCAACGAATCTGATTTCTACACTCCCGAATATCATGCGGGTTTTCTTCGGCCCAATTGTGAATGTTATGGCAGTTAAATACTCCATCCCGATCAAAATTTGACTCGTCTGTAAATAAAATATTAAAAACGAATAACGGGTCCGCTTCGCTTTGTTCCAAAACCCATGTGCAAAATATCCGTCTCGCGGCACGGTCGGGCCCGTGCAAGGCTTGCACCTTCTGCGTATGGTAAGGACGCAAATCGTTTGATCTTAATATTCGATGTACGGTCGAGTTATCCGTTTGGTACTCCGCTGCCAAACCACGTGTACTTTTATCGGGCGTCCTTGCCACACCCTCCAGAATTCGTTCTTCAAACTGTACCGTCCGTCTTGATCTCGGACGTCCTGCGTTTGATCGGTTGGGGACAAAGGTGCCAGTTTCTAATAAACTCCTTTCCAATCGTCTGAAAGTTTTCGCATCCGGATGTCGTCTTACTGGATATCGAACCGCGTACTCACGAGCTGCTGCCCCCGCGACGTTGTTGCACGCTCCCATCGTCAGTACCATATCATACATTTCACGATTAGAATACTCCATTGTTTAATAAAGAAGTTATTGGCTCTGAAAAGTGCCGGTTTTCAAGAGTTTATTGTTACTTGTATACGCGAGCGAGGCTAATAACAATATGACCCAATTTCGCAGTTGGAAGCGCGTTGTTTATAACAACTGACTTCCGAGTTGCTATGCAGTCGCATGAGATTTTCTACACAAAGGGTGTGAAATAAATACGAGTTCGATAAAATACGAAATACTTTGAACTTATTTCAGCGGTATTAAATGACATATTTCTTGAAATCATCAATTGATGATCTAAATAATCAGTAAATATTGATCATTTGAGTTCTTGGTAAATCATGTTTCTGCTAGATTTTTGTCTGTTCACAAAGTTACACTCAATAAATTATTCCTAAATAATCTAGGTTTGTTCAGTCTGTCTTCTCTTACCAGTTTAGCAAGCGAATGATGTACCAGCAAATCAGGAAACTAAACGGGTCTGCTAGTATTTCGTATTTTATCGAACTCGTATTTATTTCACACCCTTTGTGTAGAAAATCTCATGCGACTGCATAGCAACTCGGAAGTCAGTTGTTATAAACAACGCGCTTCCAACTGCGAAATTGGGTCATATTGTTATTAGCCTCGCTCGCGTATACAAGTAACAATAAACTCTTGAAAACCGGCACTTTTCAGAGCCAATAACTTCTTTATTAAACAATGGAGTATTCTAATCGTGAAATGTATGATATGGTACTGACGATGGGAGCGTGCAACAACGTCGCGGGGGCAGCAGCTCGTGAGTACGCGGTTCGATATCCAGTAAGACGACATCCGGATGCGAAAACTTTCAGACGATTGGAAAGGAGTTTATTAGAAACTGGCACCTTTGTCCCCAACCGATCAAACGCAGGACGTCCGAGATCAAGACGGACGGTACAGTTTGAAGAACGAATTCTGGAGGGTGTGGCAAGGACGCCCGATAAAAGTACACGTGGTTTGGCAGCGGAGTACCAAACGGATAACTCGACCGTACATCGAATATTAAGATCAAACGATTTGCGTCCTTACCATACGCAGAAGGTGCAAGCCTTGCACGGGCCCGACCGTGCCGCGAGACGGATATTTTGCACATGGGTTTTGGAACAAAGCGAAGCGGACCCGTTATTCGTTTTTAATATTTTATTTACAGACGAGTCAAATTTTGATCGGGATGGAGTATTTAACTGCCATAACATTCACAATTGGGCCGAAGAAAACCCGCATGATATTCGGGAGTATAGAAATCAGATTCGTTGGAGCCTGAACGTGTGGGGTGGCATGATCGACGACGAGTTGGTAAGCTTACTCGATAATGCTCGAATACAGATATTATAAATTTCTATTGTCTCGTTGGCTTGATTTTAAAAAATTCAGTGAAGATCCGTTTTACTGATGTTGAGACAAACAACCTCGGTAAATCAGTAAAATCATGACATATGTATGATTCATATTAAATATTAGTCAAAACTAATCAATGATTCGACGAGCATTATGGATTTATTATGCAACAATTTGATAGAGGGTAATTCTTGTTACAGATCGGTCTCTGCGTTTTACCCGCAAGACTAGACGGTGAAACCTATCGACAGTTTTTGGAAGATCGGATTCCAGATCTTCTCGAAGACCGCCCGCTTGAACGGCGAGCGGAAATGTTGTTTCAACATGACGGTGCTCCGGCACATTTCAGTGCCCGGACTCGTCAATTTCTGAACGAACGATTTCCGGATAGGTGGATAGGCCGTGGGGGTCCCATCGCTTGGCCACCGAGATCACCCGATCTGAATCCTCTAGATTATTGCCTTTGGGGTCTGATCAAGGAATTCGTCTATAAGGATCCACCGAATTCTTTGGAAGCCCTGGAGGTAAAAATCGTTGAGGCAACGGCGACGGTGACGCCGGAAATCGTTCGCGCAGCAATTGGCCAGCTGGTCCAACGTTGTAGGCTTTGCCTCCGAGAAAACGGGGGACATTTTGAACAATTTCTGCACCGGTGAGGAGTCATCAAAATCGGCACTTTTTAGAGCCAAATACAAAACGGCACTTTTCAGAGCCACAAAATAATTTTGCAAAGACGGATTGGTCATCATCAGTAACGAAGATGAACGAGAGTGCCATCCGATATTTTTCATTTCGTAACTGTGATATCATCGATTCATCGAACTTAATAGAACTTACGTTGCCAGAATTAAGGTACAGCGTTTTTTCGTGATTAGGAGTGGGAGAAAAATGAGATTTGTTCATCGAATATCGTGTTTGATTGTCACATCGAGTTACGTTTCTTTTCCCATTCATAATTTATCATCAAAGACGTACTCTACAGTTGAAAAAAATGTTATGAAGGTTTTGGTGGGTTATCTAATATGAATTCCTAACGCGTTGTCCAATGAAAAATACGTGTTAAGTGAATGAATTATTAATAATCTGCCAAAAATTTCGTGATGTTTCTCTTTCCGACCGTGGGGTACTACTTTGACGATATTTTTAATGAAAATAAAAAATTAATTGTAAGTCATCCAGCAGATATTTCGAAATTTTTAATTTTTTTTGTTCGCTTTTACCGCAGTAAAAGGGTGCCGCAGCACCCTTTTTTCATGCGAAATTATGTATGAAAAAGCACAGCTCGGTACGAACACGAAAATGATCTTTTCGGTGAAAAATCGAAACACCGTGGCCGATCATTATTTCCCAGGGCTCTTGATTTCATGACGCACATGAAAAATAAACATCTGAGGGTCTGATGATATCTTAATTCGCTTCAAAGATAGAATTTGTAAAACGGTAATAGGGTTTTTTTTAAATTTTTTTCTCGGTTCTCGAACTACAATAACACAATAGTAGCTGTTTCGGAGAGAAGCAATAGTCCGTTTTTTATACATCACGTCATCGGTGGACGAGAATTCAACACCTAAAAAATAATCATTATGTGACTCTGACACAGAATCAAGCTTCTCTTTTACCTGAGAATGACTCTTACGAATCCCGATGTTTCGTGATGGCAATTGTTTTTACAGCTCCAGTCTATGGTCATTTATCGGCGACCAGTGGAGCCAGGTAGCCGACGATCTTACCTTCAATAGTACTTTTAGAGGCATGCCCGTAAAGTAGGTGTTTTTAGGGCTAGAACGAAGATTTCCGTACGCGCCAGAACGAGTTAAACGGCTCGCACCTTTAGTTCGTATTGAAATCATCGTACGAGTCAAAAACATTTCACGGACGGGCCACGTACAGTATTTTCTTCTAAATTGTACAGTGAAATTAATAGAGATAAATACCGATTACTTTTGCTACTAGAGATTTTTTATTTTAACGGACTGTAATCGAATTCCTTTGTAAACTTGTCAGGTAAATTCAGCAGTATGTTCAGTGAATTCCAAATACAGTATAACAAATGCCTACCGAATTTTATACAATACTACATAATTTAATGGACTCGAAAAATGCTTTTGCGTTCTTCCAACCAAGTTAAGAAGAGTGAAGAGTTATGAAAATTTGATTGCAAATTAAAAAAAAAAAAAAAAAATGCTGAAATATTCTGTTAAGACTAACAAACTTTTTATTCGGCCACACTTTCGCGTGGGTAATGTATTGTGAACGGCATAGTTGATTAAGCATGCGAAAGTGCCCTCTCTCGAAACGAATTCTGCGAATTTGTGGTGCACTGACAAAAATGTAATTTGTTATAGTAACTAGATGAAATCAGTGAAACAGGTATCGTTAAAAAAAAAACTGTTTGAATATTGTTGGAATTACGAAGAACGAGGTACACGTAATCCTTTTGCGCTATTGTCGATCCTTTTTTTGGTAATCGCAACGCAAAATGAATTTCTTCGGTTTACTGTACTTTTTTAGTTGAACAAGGCTTTAGAGTCAATTTATTGTTGCACAAAGCATTAAATTTTGACAACAGTTACAAGAAAATGTAGTAACAGTGATCGCAATGAAAAAGAATAGTAACGGATACTAAACTTTCTGGTCACAGCTAGAAAAGTAATTTTCATTTTCTACCCAGAACTATAATATTTTTCGATTGTGGTAAAAAATGAAAATAGTTAAAAACTGAGCGGTAATCGGAGCTAAAAATTTCTCTCAGTGTGGTAAGTGACTGACCCATACGAAATTTTACCCTGCTAGCTCCATTTAGCTTGAAGTTAGCGCATAAGACGTGATTTTCAGTTTTTTCACGATGACTCCGATATTGCTACTCAGAATATTTGGAATAAAAACACAGACCCACCAGCCATGTGTACATACCGAGAATTTTATTTGGATTTTCCTTTAAGAAATTCCATCTTCTAAAAATTTTTGAACATTCAGATCACCGGTTTCCGGTGGATTATAGATAGGCATCAGTTTCTTTTTTTTACGGTATAAATATTTGCTGTGATGTGATTTTCCGTAATTTTTTTAATTTTTTCGCAATGGTGTGTCAGTGGTAAAAAAAATTGGTAACTGTCATTTTTCAGTATTTTATTGGCATGACCGCAAGATAAGGGTAAAGTCGAACGCGTGGTTTGAACGTGCACTCACACGTAATAATTTGCGTACTGCGTTACGTTCTGGAATAAAAAATAAGCTGGAATTAAAAAAAAATGCGTTCAACAAATTTGCAATAACAAACTAGATTGTAAAGAACAAACGCTCATAATACCATTATTATTTTCTCGTTGCTACCTACATTAAAACATCGAATCAGAACTAGAATATCATGAAAAGATTGTTCTACACGTCGGATGAGTTTCAGGATATGGCATTGAAAATTCACTGAATTTATGACAGCAATTAAACAACATGCTCGATGTCTGTGCCTAGCGGCAATTCACAAGTAAACTAACAATGATTTGTGATTTTCGTATAAGTCTAATTTGAGGGCAATACGATGGACAACCGTGTGGGAACCGTTTTTCTCTAAAATGAGCAAAAAAAAAAAAACCACGCTGAATTACGGAATTTTGAAATATCTAGAAAAAATTGTCGGCATATTTGGAATCATTTTGTAGGGCAAACTTACAGATCTAGTTAACCAGTCAAAAAATTGCCGAGTCTTAGTTCCTTGTCGAATGAAGTCATGTAGGTTCCGACTGGACTACTCGACTGATGCGGACCAATCTAACGAGTCGGTGCCTTATTTTATGGCATTATTTATACCCCGGAGCCTCGGCTAATCAAGGGCCGGACCAACGATATTCTATCGTGATTACGATAAAATTATTTAGATTTGATAAAACCACCGTGAGAAAAAACGAAAGACGAAAAACAGATAAATACTATACAAAATCGTTGAAATAATAATTTCACATCACTGAGTTTGTATGAGTTTTTCTTACGATACGAAAGTTCACGTTCACGAAGTAGCTTGAAAAATTAACAAAGGACAGTTGAATTGGGCTGATAAATTATTGAATGAAAATCAGCCTTTCTTTCATGTGACGATTGTCACAACAATTTAACTGATGAAATGTAAAATAGTCAGGCTCGTAGAGTCTGTAATTTGGTGGGTATACGGAATACCTGCTATACGTACGTAACGACGAATCCTCGCATACTTAATCACTGCGTCTAAATAAGAAATCAATCGTCACCCGAAGTTTAGCTGATTTGTCGTTCGTATCGATACGGTGATTTCATAAGATCTTTTATCGACAGTCAACAATCCACGAATAAGCTCAGACAAGGTATAAGTCGAGGCGGAAATAACTTAACATTTGTTTGCCACATTAATTCCGCAGGTTGAAACAAACCAGAATAATTCATTTGATTCAACACAATTCTGTTAATTTAGATTAATTCAACTAAATTCAACTTTATTCGAGTGAATTCTTTCAATTCAATTAATGCAGTACTTCTACCATCAATTCTCGGTAATACACTTTGATTCTAGTGAATATCTGAATAATTTCAATTAATTCCTTGTTGTTTCTTCCGTTAGTTCAAATTAATTCATTCAATTCGATTGAATTAGTTTTTTTCGCAAGAATTCTCGATAACTTACCCCAATTCACGTCAATACCTAAAAATTTCGTCAATTTTTTTCCGATTTTTCTGTGAAACTAAATTAAATAATTCAATTCAACATTATTTTGACGATTTTGAGCCAGCTTGATTGGGTAAGTAATTATGAAAGATGTGACGAGCGCGTCAATTCGTTGACAGTGATATTCACGTACCTCCGTTATCACGGTACGATGATTCGGAGTATTTTATAACATTAAATCTTAAATCCGCTGATTTATTTCAAGATTTATTTTTATTTTCACTCGTAGATGTGTGTTTCGTAGTATTGCGTAGCTGAGCAATCGCTTGTTTCACACACACGAGTGTGCGTCCGTGGATGTGCGGCCGGCAGCGTGTGCCGCGGCAACAATACCGAGGTCAGCGCTCGAGTAGGGGTACAACAGCGAGTGAGGGGAGGTGCCGATATTTACTTTGTGACCGAATAATAATAATTCACCCAGGCGAACAAAACAGCAATTTCCGTGGCGGCAAATCTAGATGAAATGGTGCACTCTGATTGGCCTAGCGCTATCGCTTATAATTCAAAAACTATGCGTCGGACGAGCTTCCGGAAAAAAAATTCTCGGTCGGATTTTAAGGAGGTATCACGCTGGCTAGTCCGTGGGAGGCAATTTAGGGACACCCTGTATATATATATATATATATATATATATATATATATATATATATATATGTATGTATATATATATATGTATATGAATGTATATATGGATATTATAATTTTCAGTTTACTTTTAAAAAAAGGGAAATTGATAAAAAAAATTTTTTCCAAAATATTTTAATTTTTCAAAATTATGTATAATTATCAGAAGAATCCTGAATATTTTTAGTTATTCGCTAATTTTTTATTTTATTCTATTTTTTTATAATTTTTTCCATTCACAATCATCTCTTATTCCATTACATTATTTACCTCAATCAACTTCATTCATATTCTATTATATTCAGGTATAATATGAATATATATAAATATATATACACATATATATCTATATATATATATATATATATACATATATATACATATATATATACGAGTATATATATATATATATATATACATATATTTACATATATATATACATATATATATACATGTATATATGAATACCTATATGTATATTATGATTTTCAATTTACTTTTAAAAAGAGGGAAATTGATGAAAGAAAATTTTTTACACAATATTTCAATTCTTTCAAATTATGTATAATTATCAGAAAAATCCCAAATATTTTTGATAATTCGTTTATTTTTTATTTCATTTCATTTTTGTATAATTTTTTCCATTCACGATCATTTTTATTTTATTACATAATTTACCTCAATCAACTTCATTTATATTCTATCATATTATGGTATAATATGAATATATATAAATATATAAACATATATATACATATTTGTATATATATATATACTAGCAGCCCATCCCGGCTTCGCACGGGCATATAATAATATTGAGTCATAATATAAATCTCATTTTTCTAGAAACTCACTGTAAACATTGTGTATTTTTTTTCATTATATTATTATATGCCCGTGCGAAGCCGGGATGGGTTGCTCGTGTAGCTTATATGACACGTTCGTAGATTTACCACAGCAGCGCCATCTATTGATTACTTACTCAACCCAGTCGAAAGGTATCGACATCTGTTAGAATCATTCGGAGTTAACAGATAATTGTGACCGTCAAATAATAACAGACAAATAATTAGCAATATATTATAATTGCGACTATAATTTGAGATTTAAACTATCCTATCTCTCAAGTTGGATCGAACTGCACATGGTGTGCGTATTTCATTATAATCGGTTAAGTGGTTTAGGAGTCCATTGAGGACAAACATCGTGACACGAGATTTATATATATTAAGATATATATATATATATATATATATATATATATATATATATATGTAAGTGTATATATATATATATATATGAATATATATATGGATATTATAATTTTCAGTTTACTTTTAAAAAAAGGGAAATTGATAAAAAAAATTTTTTCCAAAATATTTTAATTTTTCAAAATCATGTATAATTATCAGAAAAATCCTAAATATTTTTAGTTATTCGCTAATTTTCTATTTTATTCTATTTTTTTATAATTTTTTCCATTTACAATCATTTTTTATTTCATCACATTATGCACCTCAATCACCTTCATTTATATTCCATTATATTAAGGTATAATATAAATATATATAAATATGTATATACATATATATATATGTATATATGTATGTATATATATATATATACACACATATATATATATATATAAAGGAGTTAGAGGTGGGGGACGGGTACTCGGCCGCACACAAACACACCCCTTTATTAAGAAGGCAATAATGAGCTTTTATTAGACGAAGGAACAACTTGGGTTTGTAAGATTCTTATTCCACCATGATAACTGCTTGAGAGTCCGAGCGTGGTCGCCAGAGCTGTTGTCTCTCTTCTTCATGCCCGCTCACCCGAACATGGCAGCGCTCACTCGAGCAGGGCCGCGCTCACTCGTCCGAGCGCGGCATCAGGCACTGCTTCCTCGGTCTCCGTCGGGAAGTACTCGGGAAGACTGAGGCCGGGGGCGTGTTGCTTGGCGGGACCGACTGGGGCGCCACAGGTACTCCCCTCCCAGTCGTTGACCCAAAGGGCGACGACGAAGAAGGTGTGTCAGCAGGCGTGTGCTGGAATCTCACGGTGCGCTTCGGCGGCTGCTCAGAGGCGCCTGCATCGTCAGCAGGTAGATGGGCTGGCTTGAGCAGCGCGATGCTCACCGTCTTTTGCTCGCCGTTAACCTCTATCATGTAGCGGCGGTCGTCAAGGCGTTGCAGGACCCTGTGTGGGCCCGTGTACGGTTGGGTGAGCGGTGGCTTGATCGTTTCAACCTTTTTGAAGACGTGCGAGCATTCTTGAAGGTCCCTGTGGGCAAAAAACTTTGGCTTCGCGTGATGGGAAGTCGGGATGGGCTTTAGTGTGCGGAAATGGTTACGGAGCTGGTCGACGAAGGTTGCTGAGTCGGCTTGCAGGTCGTCAGTGGTGAAAAAATCGCCTGGGATGCGCAGCGACGTCCCGAAGAGCAGCTCTGCGGGGGATGCTTTCAGGTCCTCTTTGTACGTGGTCCTCAGTCCAAGCAGGACGGAGGGCAGCAGCTGCAACCAAGTCGGATGCGAGGCTCCAAGTTTACACATCAAGGCGGCCTTGAGCGTGCGGTGCATCCGCTCAACAAGGCCGTTAGACTGTGGGTGGTAAGGCGTCGTCCTGATCTTCTCGGCTCCGACGGCTCTTGCGAGGGAGGCGAACAGCGACGACTCAAATTGCGCGCCCTGATCAGTGGTTATGGTGAGTGGAGTTCCGAAGAGGCTTATCCACCCGTTGTACAGGGCCGCTGCTACCGTCTCGGCGGTCATGTCCTTCAGCGGGATCGCTTGTGGCCACCGAGAGAATCGGTCAATGATTGTTAGGCAGTAGCGATGTCCATCGGCAAGGGGCAGGATGATGAGGTCCATGTGTATGTGGTTGAATCGTTGGTCCGGGACGTCGATGCTGGCTGGCGCAACGCGCGTGTGTCGATGTATCTTCGAGCGCTGGCACGCGATGCATTCGCGTGACCACTTGATCGCGTCCTTGCGTATCCCGGGCCAGACGAACTTCTCCTTCATCAGCTTGGAGGTTACTCTGCCGCTCGGATGTGCTAAGCCGTGTACCACGTCGAATGCTTTCCGGCGAAGGCCCTTAGGGATGTACGGGCGTACGCGTTCTGTAGAGATCTCGCACAAAATGCGATGACCGTCGACGACGAGTGGCTGCAGTATTAGAGACGAGGCGTTGAGCTCGTGGTCTTCGTAAATGTCCTCTTGTTGCTGTGCTGCTGCGATGGTTTGCGAGGTGAGGATGGTCGGCATGTCGACGGCTTCGATCCGCGACAGTGCGTCAGCCACTACGTTGTCCTCACCAGTAATGTGCGTGAATTTGCAGCAGAACTGGCTGATGTATGCGAGTTGATTAAGCTGTCTAGGCGAGGCCTTTTCTGGGCGCTGTGCGAATGCTGATACCAGCGGCTTGTGGTCAGTGCGGATAACAAACTCGCGTCCTTCGAGGATATGCTCGAAATGCTTGATTCCGGCGAAAACTGCGAGCAACTCTCTGTCGTATGGGCTGTAGCGGGTCTCAGCGTCGGAGAGTTTCCGCGAGAAGAATCCAACTGGTCGCCAAAGTTCGTTGACGTGCTGTTCAATCGTGGCACCGAGCGCAGTGGAGGAGGCATCGGTGGTCAACATCAGCGGTGCGTGCGGTGATAGGAAGCTGTTTCGCGTGATATTCACGAGGCTCGCTTTGGTTGCGTTGAAGGCTTCTCTTGCTGCGTCGGTCCAGGGGATCTTGCTGTTGTCCTTCTTCTTGGCGCTCTTGAGGAAATTTGTGAGCGGGACTTGGAGCTGCGCGGCGTGCGGCATGCACGCGCGGTAATAATTGATCGCTCCAATGAAGCGGCGGAGGTCCTGGACGGTCTCTGGGAGCGGCCAGTCAGCTATCGCCTGTATGCGGGCTGCTGGTGGGCAGAAGCCATCTGGGGACACGTCGAACCCGAGGAATTTGACGTTCGCTCGGGCAAATTGGCATTTGTGCCAGTTGATTATATGTTTGCTCTCCGTGAGCAGGTTCAGTATGGTACGCAGGTGCTCGAGGTGTTCTTCCCGGCTGCTAGAGGCGATTACGATGTCGTCTAAGTACGCTCTGGCGAAGGGGAACGGTCGCAGGAGGTTATCCATGTACCTCTGGAACGTCTGCGAGGCGTTGCGTAATCCTGGTGGCATCCCGACGAACTCAAAGAGCCCGAACGGGGTAGTGACCGCGGTCTTGTGCACGTCTTCTGGTGCGACCGGAATTTGGTGGTAGGCCCTTTCGAGGTCAATGACCGTGAAGATCTTGGCGCCAAAAAGCTCGTGGAGTATGTCCTCGACACGAGGCATGGGGTACCTGTCCGGTACGGTCATCGCGTTGACGTCGCGATAGTCGCCTGTGCCCCGCCATGTGCCGTTCGGTTTCAGGACCATTTGTAGGTTGCTGGCCCAGTGGCTGCTTGAGGGGCGAGCGAAGCCCAGGAACAGCTGGAGGTCCATGAATTCCTTTGCGCCCTGGAGCTTCTCCCCGACCATCCGGCGAGTGCGCTGGTGGACTGCTGGGCCGGTGGTGAGGATGTGGTGCTGCACAGGGGCGACAGGTCCGGTCCCTGGGGGCGTTGAAGTCTCGGCAAGCTTCTGAAAAATTTTGATTAGAGCCTCTACTTCGGCGTCGTCTGTTGTGCAGTGCACGCGCTTCGCGGAAGCTATACTCGGAACCGAGGATTGGAGTAGTATACCATCCGACCTCATCCTGGTCGTTGGGTCGTATAGGCGTCCATGCTTCAGGTCTATCAGCAGGCCGTAGTGGGCCAGGAGGTCAGCTCCTATGATCGGCTGCTTCACGTCGGCGATGATGAACGGCCATGCGTAGTCACGGCGCATGGCGAAGTTGAGTGTGGTTACCCGCTTGCCGTATGTCCGGATACCAGTGCCGTTGGCAGCGATCAGCTGGAAGTCGTCGTCGGGCTGCAGCTTCTTCTTCGTCATCGACAGTGGCAGCAGTGAGACAACGGACCCTGAGTCGACCAGGTACTTGGTCCCGGTTGAGCGGTCGTACATGTGCAGGCGCCTTTCTCTCGGCAGGCGTGGATGTTGGGCGCTGCCACCAGCCTCGGATACTGATGGCAGCCCAGTTAGTTTCCCTGGTCCGCGTTGGGGGCTGGTTTGTACGTGCATGGTTGTAGGCAGCGGTTTGCTGCAGCTCCCCAGCGGAAGTGGTATCGACAAAGCCCGTTGTTGCCATTGGGGGTCCGTGAACGGCTCCTGCCGCCTCTGGGCTGACTGCCGTTGTTGTTGGCGGACAGCTTGTTCAGGATCTCCCTCGAAATACTGATGAGCTGAGCCAGTAGTGCCTTCACCTGGTTGTTGTCTGCCTGGGTGGCAGCGACGCTTGCTTCTAACAGTGGTAATCGGGCTGGTGACGTTGAAAATGAGCTCAGCTTGACGGGACTCTCCATGAGTTGGTCGGCGGCCGCTATAAGTTCATCAGCATTTTCAGTTTTAAATATTTTTAGAATATTTTGTACTTGCGTAGGTAGCAGGGCAAGCCACTGGACGCGAAGAGCAGCTGCATCAATCCGCTCGTTGGCCAGGCGCTGCATGTGTCTGTACAGCTGTGACGGCTTGCGGTCCCCAAGCTCCAGCTCGGTGAATAGTTTCTGCAGCTGGCGGTCCGGTGAGTCGGAGTATCTTTGCAGGATGCGGGTCTTGATGGTTCTGTATTTGTCTTCCTCTGGTGGGTGTGCTAGGAGATCAGCAACTTCCACAAGCGCGTCTGCATCAAGCGCGCCGACCACGAGGTTGAACTTGGAGTCGTCTTTGTATACTTTGCTGTACTGGAACAATGCTTCTATTTGGTAAAACCAGAGCTGCGCGTGCGTTTTGAGAAACGGCGGTAGACGGCATGCTGCCGAGGATTCTACTGCGCCGCGGTATCCGGCTCCTTCAGTGCCGCCGGGTTCATCGCCCATCATATCGGACGGGGTGGGTGAGCACGCGTCAGCAGAATCGTTCGCTCTCGACTCGGAGTCGGCCTCTGGCGGCGGCGTATGGTACTCGCGGATTGTTTCGTTGGCAGAGCCGGTTCCGTCGTTACCGTCGGAGAGCGAAACGTCGCTTCCTGTGTAGGCGGAAGAGAGCTCTAAAAACGCGGGACGGTTCGCGCCAGAAAATGGCGGAACGCCTTGATCTGCGTTTGGTAACCGCTTACCTCGTCCGCGTGCGAGCGAGGGTAATGATGATACTGGCGTCGATGTCTGCGGGGCTCCTCCAAGAGCTGCGAATGGTGCTGAACGGAGTCTGGAGTCGTCTCTTGCAGCGTGCTGCTCGTGCATGCCCTCTTAGTTCCAGAAATCGCGCACACGTACTTGAGTCGTAGAGTTGGGTTTTTTCGTTGAATGTTCGTTGCTCGGTCCTTCCCGAGCTATGCGGGGTCACCACTAAAGGAGTTAGAGGTGGGGGACGGGTACTCGGCCGCACACAAACACACCCCTTTATTAAGAAGGCAATAATGAGCTTTTATTAGACGAAGGAACAACTTGGGTTTGTAAGATTCTTATTCCACCATGATAACTGCTTGAGAGTCCGAGCGTGGTCGCCAGAGCTGTTGTCTCTCTTCTTCATGCCCGCTCACCCGAACATGGCAGCGCTCACTCGAGCAGGGCCGCGCTCACTCGTCCGAGCGCGGCATCAGGCACTGCTTCCTCGGTCTCCGTCGGGAAGTACTCGGGAAGACTGAGGCCGGGGGCGTGTTGCTTGGCGGGACCGACTGGGGCGCCACATATATATAAAGAAAATGACATCTCTCATTTACTTTAATTTGAATCTGCCGCCATTACCACCAGTGTAATAGAGGGAGTTGCCTATCGTCATCATACATTATAACATACTCTGTGATTACTGATTCTATGGGCTATGTGATATTGAAAATTCTAACCTAATAAGTACGTGAATTTACGACTACAATAATTGTGCATTTTATCAAGGATATTATTAAAACTTGAACAAACTACTGTACATTCCCTGGAGTAAAAACTTTTAATGTTGTTTTCTGTTTTTATTTCAGGTAAGTAACATTGTATTGATATCTTAGCTAACTGTAGAAGTTGTGATTGTAATACTAAAATAAACTGTTTTTATTTCAAAATCCAACTTGAGTTTTTATTTTAGAAGTGGAGTAAAAGTACAATTATCCAGATTATTACAAAACAACATTAATTATACTTCAAGAAAATGGACAAACTAAGGTTTGATTTTAAAATGCGAGGGGCGTCAGATGGAAAAACAACGATATTGTGCCTAATCTCAATCGGCACGCTAGACGGTCGTTCTTTTGCAATACCAGATGAATACCAACCAACGACTTTCCACAAAGAATCAATAACCTCACAGGTGTATATCAGAATAAAAAACACATTGGTAAAAAGGAATCAATTCAGGAAAGTCTGGATAACCTTAACAGAAAATTTGAAAAAGGTCTATTTTGATGAAGACAATAACTTATTATTTGAAAATTTTTATTTAGAGGAAATTTCAGAAAAAATAACTGAAACACCTACCACAAGCACCTCAGAAGATACAATTAAGAAGTTGCTAGAGAAAGTTCTAGAATCTGAAGAACAAATTTCTGAAGTTAAAAACTTAAATAAAATCGCTACAGATTTCATGATTGATAAATTTGATGAAAAAACCTCCAACGCTAACCAATGGATTAATTTATTTGAAAAAGAATGTGTGCGCTGTACAGTGATAGAAGACAGGAGAAAAATTGAAATCTTGAAGTTTTTCCTGGAAAAATGTAGTGCTGACTGGTACACTTCCATGATTTTAAAATACTCAATAGAATCAGAATGGAACGACTGGAAAAAAATATTTGTTGAAACGTTCGGGAACAAAGGTTGGTCTCCTATTAGATATGCCTTTAATTTCAAATATCAATCTGGATCTTTGCTGGAGTATGCTCTAAAAAAAGAAAAATTAGTACTTCAAATTAGAAAATCCATGGATACTGCAACGCTTATTGACCTTATTACTATCGGTTTACCAAACTTTGTATCAGACAACATTGACAGAGAAACACTTCAAGAAACTCAAGATCTGTTCAATGAAATAAGTAAATTGGAACATCTTGTAAAAAAATATAGTTATGAAAAAAAAGGGAAAACCTTTTCTGATTCTGAACTGAAAAAAGGTGAAGAAAAAGAGCCATGTCAAATATGTGTAAAAGCAAACAAAGGTAAACGTTTTCATTCTGAAACAAATTGCTGGCTTAGAGAAAAAGAAGACAAAAATAACAAGATGGGACCATTAAAATCTGTGAACAATTCAGAACTAGAGGTGGAATTAAATACAGAGGATCCAAAAAACTTAAAGTACCACCATTAATAAAAATCAAGCTATTACTAAATGACACTTTAGAAACCACCGGTATTTATGACTCGGGATCAAATGTGTCACTGATAAATGCAAAATTATTAAAAATTAAACGAGAAAACACAGATAATTTACGAGGAATAAGCTTGAAAACTATTAATGGTGCAGGAAAAACAAAAGGTATGATAACTTTAAAAGTAAAAATTTACAATATTGAGAAAACTATGAAAGTGTTTATCGTAGACAGTGACAACTTTAATTATGATTTTTTGATTGGCTTAGATCGTATTGAAAAATTTAAGTTGACCCAGACTGAAGATCTAAGGATCTTGCAAAACAAAGATTTCCAAACACAGAAAAATGAAATTAACTTAAATAAAAAGGTTGACAATAACACAAATGTCAGTATTCCTGTGTTATCAGGTGACATAGAAGTAAAAACAAACAATCTTAGGAAACATGAAGTAAATTTCAACGAACATCTAAATACTGATGAATTTAAAATGATAGTAAATCATTTAGATGTGTATAAACAGTCTGAAATCGACAAATTATTGAAGAAATACAAGTCAGTATTTGCTAAAGACAAATATGATATCGGTACTGTTAAAGAATATGAAGCTCACATAGATCTAATGGAAGAAAAATACTGTTATAAACGTCCTTACAGATGCACATTCGAAGATAGGAAAGAAATAGAGAATCAAGTGGTAAAATTACTGGAAAAGGGGCTTATTGAAGAATCATACAGCCCTTTTGCTGCTCCAGTTACTCTGGCATTTAAGAAAGAAGAAAATAAAAAAACCAGAATGTGTATAGACTTCAGAGATATAAATAAAATTATTACTCCTCAGTCACAGCCATTTCCACTTATAGAGGATTTGATAGTAAAAAGTGTAAACTGTGAGTACTTTACAACATTAGATATAAATTCTGCATTTTGGTCAATTCCCCTAAGGATTCAAGATAGACCTAAAACAGCATTTGTAACACAAGAGGGCCAGTTTCAGTGGTCCTGTCTCCCTTTTGGATTAAAAACAGCACCAGCAATTTTCCAACGAATATTGAATAATATAATAAGAAAATACAAACTTAATGATTTTGTAGTATCTTTCATAGATGATATATTAGTTTTTTCACAAGATTTTAGTCAGCATATACAGCATCTATCAAGACTATTAGAAGCAATTCACAATGAGGGATTTAGACTAAAATTTTCAAAATGCTCATTTGCTAAAAATTATGCAAAATACTTGGGTCATATTATTGAAAAGAACTCAGTAAGACCACTGAAAGATTACCTAATCGCAGTGAAAAATTTTCCAGTTCCGGAAACAAGGAAAAATATAAGACAATTTCTTGGGAAAATCAACTATCACCATAAATTTATACCAAGCTTGGCACAAATCTCAGACCCATTACACAATCTACTGAGGAAAAATGTAAGTTTTGTTTGGTCAAAAGATTGTCAAGAATCATTTGAGAAAATTAAAACATTACTTTGTTCGGAACCAGTACTAAAAATTTTTGACCCCAATATTCCAATCAAAATTTATACTGATGCTTGTATCAATGGAATTGGAGCTGTACTGAAGCAAGAAGATGAAAATGAGAATTATAAACCAGTAGCATATTTTTCAAGAAAACTGAATGATGCTCAAAAAAAGAAAAAAGCAATATATCTTGAATGCTTAGCAATTAAAGAAGCAGTGAAATATTGGCAACACTGGTTATTTGGAAAACAATTCACTGTATACACAGACCACAAACCTTTGGAAAACTCAAATGTAAAATCTAGAACAGATGAAGAATTGGGGGATTTAACATATTACCTATCACAATATGATTTCAAAATAAAATACAATCCGGGAATATCGAATCAGGAAGCTGACTGCCTAAGCAGAAATCCAGTTTTAGAATTTGATGATAATACAGATGATATTCTGAAAGTCATAAATCTAGTAAGTCTGGAAGACATAAAAAATGACCAAAACCAGAACATGGAATTACAGGAAAAGAAAAGAAAATTTATATTAAAAAATGACATTTATTATAAAAAATTAAAAAGTAGAAATAAAATAGTATTGTCTGAAAATCTAAGTAAAATATTAATAAAAGATATACATGAGACTTACTGTCACTTGGGAAGATCGCAAATGATTAACAAGATAACCCCATTTTATTCTGCGAGAAATATGATAATGAATATAAAAAAAGAGTGTGATAATTGTTCTATATGTAAGAAAAACAAGTCGAGAAATAAAACAAAATATGGGCATCTATCACATCTAGGTCCAGCCACTTACCCATTTCAAATCATGTCCATTGATACCATTGGAGGATTTGGAGGAACGCGATCAACGAAAAAGTATTTGCATCTATTAGTTGATCACTTTACAAGATATGCTTACATACTAACGTCAAAAAACCAAAACGCCACTGACTTCATAAAACTAGTTACAAAAATCACAGAAAGTAATGATATAGACACAATATTATCAGACCAATATCCTGGCATTAATTCTAAACAATTTAAAAATTTTCTAGAGGAGAACAAAATAAAGTTGATTTTTACTGCAGTAGATGCCCCATTTTCGAATGGCCTCAATGAAAGACTAAACCAGACTCTGGTAAATAAAATAAGATGCAAAGTGAATGAGAACAACAAAAAAAAAGCATGGACAGCCATCGCTCAAGAATGTGTGAGAAGATACAATGAAACAGAACACACCGTCACTGGCTTCACTCCCAAGTACTTGATGGAGGGCGAAAGTGTCGATATTTTGCCACCAGAATTAAAGACAAAGGGGACAAAGGAAGACCTAGAAAAAGATCGAAAATTAGCTTTACAGAACACCAAGAAGTCCCATGATCAAAATGCAGAACGATACAACAGACACAGGCAAGAAATTATATTAAATACTGGAGATTTAGTGTATGTGGAAAATGGGAACCGCCTCAATAGGAAAAAGCTGGATGAAATAAGAATCGGACCGTACAAAATCATAAAAAGAAAATCTAACTCAATCTATAAAGTCGATACAGGACACAAGAAGAAAGAATCCAACCTTTTCCATATAACAAAATTAATTCCAGCAGCGGATGATAGACTGACGAACAGTCACATCGTTTCCGTGTGATTGTTCTCCTCCAAGGGGGGGAGATATAAAGAAAATGACATCTCTCATTTACTTCAATTTGAATCTGCCGCCATTACCACCAGTGTTATAGAGGGAGTTGCCTATCGTCATCATACATTATAACATACTCTGTGATTACTGATTCTATGGGCTATGTGATATTGAAAATTCTAACCTAATAAGTACGTGAATTTACGACTTCAATAATTGTGCATTTTATTAAGGATATTATTAAAACTTGAACAAACTACTGTACATTACCTGGAGTAAAAACTTTTAATGTTGTTTTCTGTTTTTATTTCAGGTAAGTAAAATTGTATTGATATCTCAGCTAACTGTAGAAGTTGTGATTGTAATACTAAAATGAACTGTTTTTATTTCAGAATCCAACTTGAGTTTTTATTTTAAAAGTGGAGTAGAAGTACAATTATCCAGATTATTACATATACATATATATGTACATATATACATATACATATATATATAAATATATATATATATATACATATACATGTAAATATGAATATATATCTGTATATTATAATTTTCAAATCACTTTTAAAAAGGGGGAAATTGATAAAAAAAAATTTTTTCCACAATATTTCAATTTTTCAAAATTATGTATAATTGTCAGAAGAATCCCGAATATTTTTATTTATTCGCTTATTTTTTATTTCATTTCATTTTTTTATAATTTTTCCATTCACAATTAATTTTCAATTTATCACATTATTTACCTCAATCTCTTTTATTTATATTCTATTATAATAATGTATAATATGAATATATAAAAATATATATATACATATATATCTATATGTATATATATATATATGCATATATATACATATATATTTACATATATTTATATATACATATAATCATATATATACACATATATATATATACATACATATATACATATATATATATCTATAAATATATATATACATGTGTATGTGAATATATATGTATATTATGATTTTCAATTTACTTTTAAAAAAAGGGAAATTCAAAAAAAAAAATTTTCTCACAATATTTCAATTTTTTAAAATGATGTATAATTATCAGAAAAATTCTAAATATTCCTAATCATCCGCTTATTTTTCATTTTATTTCATTTTTGTATAATTTTTTTCATTCACAATCATTCTTTATTTTATTGAATTATTGACCTCAATCACCTTCATTTATATTCTATTATATTGATGTATAATATAAATATATATTGATATATATACAGATATATATATATATACTTATGTATATTATAATTTTTAATTTACTTTTAAAAAATGGGAAATTGAGAAAAAAAAATTTTTTCTTACATTATTTCAATTTTTTAAAATTTCGGATAATTATTAGAAAAATCCTGAATATTTTCAATTAGTTGCTTATTTTCTATTTTATTTCATTTTTTCATAATTTTTTCCATTTACAATCATGTTTTGTTTCATTACATCATTGACCTCAATTGCCTTTATTTATATTTTATTAAATAAACGTATAATATAAATATGTATAAATATATATATACATGTATTTCTATATATATATATATACATATATATACGTATATATATAAATATATATATATGTATATACATATATATATACACATATATATATATATGTACATATAAATATATATGTATATTGTGATTTTTAATTTACTTTCAGAAGAAGGGAAATTGAAAAACAAAAATTTTTTCCATAATATTTGAATTGTTTGAAATTATGTATAATTATCAGAAAAATCCTAAATATTTTTGATTATTCGCTTATTTTTTATTTTATTTCATTTTCTTATAATTTTTCCCATTCACGATCATTTTTTATTTTATTAAATTATTCACCTTAATCACCTTCATTCATATTCTATTACATTAATGTATAATATAAATATATATTATTATATATATACATATATATGTATATATATATATGTATATATGTATATATACACACATATATATATATATGTGTGTATATATGTATATATACACACATATATATATATATATATATACATCTATATATATATAGATATACATATATATACATATGTATATTATAATTTTCTATTTACTTTTGAAAAATGGGAAATTGAGAAAAAAAAAATTTTTCTTACATTGTTTCAATTTTTCAAAATTATGTTTAATTATTAGAAGAATCCTGAATATTTTCAATTATTCGCTACTTTTTTATTTCATTTCATTTTTTTATAGTTTTTTCCATTCGCAATTATTTTTTATTTTATAACATTATTTACCTCAATTACCTTCATTTATATTCTATTATATTAATGTATAATATGAATATATATAAATATGTATATACATATATATCTATATATATATACATATATACATATATACATATATACATATATACATATATATATATATTTATATACAGGGTGTCCCTAAATTGCCTCCCACGGACTAGCCAGCATGATACCTCGTTAAAATCCAACCGAGAATTTCTTTTCCGGAAGCTCGTCCGACGCATAGTTTTTGAATTATCAGCGATAGCGCTAGGACAATCAGAGTGCACCATTCCATCTAGATTTGCCGCCACGGAAATTGCTGTTTTGTTCGGCTGGGTGAATTATTATTATTCGTTTACGAATTAAATATCGGCACCTCCCCTCTCTCCCTGTTGTACCCCTTCTCAGGCGCTGACCTCGGTATTGTTGCCGCGGACACGCTGCCGGCCGCACATTCATGGGCGCACACTTGTGTGAGTGAACAGAAGCGCATCCTCAAGCATAAGGGGTACAGCGGCGAGAGAGGGGAGGTGCCGAAATTTAATTCGTAAACGAATAATAATAATTTACCTATTGGAACATAACAGCAATTTCCGTGGCGGCAAATCTAGATGAAATGGTGCACTCCAATTGGCCTAGCGCTATCGCTTATAATTCAAAAACTATGCGTCGGACGAGCTTCAGAAAAAAAAATTCTCGGTTGGATTTTAACGAGGTATCATGCTGGCTAGTCCGTGGGAGGCAATTTAGAGACACCCTGTATATATGTATACATATGTATAAATATATATATATATATATATATATATATATATATATATATATATATATATATATATATGTATGTATATATAGATATATACGTATATATATATTTATATATATTTATATGACACATTAATACAATAGAATATAAATAAAGGTAATTGAGGTAAATAATGTAATGAAATAAAAAATTAGCGAATAAAAAAAAATATTTGGGATTTTTCTGATAATTATACATAATTTCAAAAAATTGAAATATTGTGAAAAAATTTTTTTTTTTTCGATTTCCCATTTTACATGAGTAGATTAGAAATTATAATATACATATGGATATATGTATATACATATATATATACAAATATATATATACACATATATATATATGTATATATATTTATATATATTTATATTATACCTTAATATAATAGAATATAAATGAAGATGATTTAGATACATAATGTAATAAAATAAAAATTGATTGTGAATGGAAAAAATTATGAAAAAATGAAATAAAATCAAAAAGTAGCGAATAATTAAAAATTTCAGGATTTTTCTAATAATTACACATAATTTTGAAAAATTGAAACAATGTGAGGAAATTTTTTTTCTTCGCAATTTCCCATTTTTTGAAAGTAAATAGAAAATTATAATATACATATGTATATATATATATATCTATATATATTGTAACCAGATATTTTTATATTTGAGGGTATAAACGATATAACGATAATTGGTTACCCTACGGCGCAGTCGCTAACCTAAATAATTAGATAGAGGGAGATACTAAGGGAGAAAGATACAATTGTTGGGCGCCAGACGCACATGCGTCAAAAATAGATAATTAGAGAAAAAGACAACGATAAAGATAAAGGTAATAGATAAAGGTAAGGTCAGGTTCTACGACGGTTTTGCACAGTTCGCTCAGAGAGACAAGATAATGGTAGAGGGGCGGAGTCGAATCCAATAGATAAAATAAGAAACAGGTGAAGCAGGAATAATATCAAATATATTAAACAAGAAGCGATAAGTTTACTGACAAGCACGTAGCGGAAGAGTTTGCGATACAAATACGATATATGCGATAATTAACAATAGTTACAGCCAGAGAAAGGTTAAGCGAGAGAGTTAACAATTAACGGAACGTTTTCCGAATAAGCGGGAAATATGAGCAAGCTCGCGATATTAAAGGTAATGATTAACACGGTTTTAGGACAGGTAGGCAGAACAGAAGAGATACACTGTACTTAAATTAAGCGGTAAGCAAATAAATCATAAAATGTGAGAAGCGATTATAACTCATGCGAAATACAACAATTGAAATAGTTATCACATTACCAGAATGATCAGAAATAGGCAGACAGGGAATTATGAATTACAAGGTAAATTCAAGCGATAGGTCAAATAGAAAATTATTATAAAATATAGAGAATAAAAGATAATACGTAGTCTCTGGTTTGCGGTAAGTGCGAGAGAAAGAAAGATAATAATCGGTACGAAAAAAGGTAATTCAAGATAAGGCAAACAATATTCAAGGTAATTAATATGCCACGTACGGCAAACCCAATAGACTACGGACAACTACGATCAGCGATATAAGCGAAGAAAATAGTGAAAAAGATGTTATGCGATATGGCACAATACTCCAATGTCAAATGAACGACGAACGGGACCGCGCAGCGATATAAGATCGCTCCCGCGGTACTCTCACTAAGATGCGATAATCAACGATAATAGATAAAGAGACAGATAGAAACTAATCAGAGAAAATATAACAAAATAGTAATGCTCAGTAGCTAAGATAAAAATTGATCCTTTAACGGAACGCGCTGCTAGACAGCGATATTAGACATTCAAATATTCTAAAAGAGAAAGATAATAAGATAAAGCGATAGTCACCACAATGCGTAAGTAATAATCAACCAGTCGCGAAGTTACTTGCAATAAGACAGAGAAAGGGACAAGATAAGAGATAATAAGGTACGAGCCCAGGTGGCTCAAGCAGACCAACTGCAAGGTAAAGAGAAAAGATACGAGCCCAATTGGCTCAAGCAGACCAACTGCAAGGTAAAGAGAGAAAGAGATAAAGGTAAAGGTACGATATATTGCAAGTAATCTCGTGGCTTCACAAAATAGAAAAGGAACCTCACTTACGTAAAAGAAGATATAGTAGATACTACAGGATGCGGTACACTAGCGATAAACTTAATACAATGATAGCCAAAAAAAAACTCTATTACAGATATCGAGAACACGTCTTTCTTAATTGACAACTGAACGTAGAGTAATGAGATGAGCGATGATCCTGATTTTCATCGAGCTGGTGTCACGTGATTCTTCCCAAAATTTGCGGTATCTTAATTGGACCAGCTGGTCCCGTGGCCTGGTCCACGGATAGGCGGCGATAATCCCTCGCCGTTTGATGTTCTTTTCCCTCGACGACGGGTATCGAGGTATCAGGACGTCGGAAGGTGGTTAGAGATGTTTTCCTGCAGCTATGCGGTATCGTTGGTGAGAAGGAGGTGGGGTCGTACTGCTCAGGTATTGCGATATTGATGTGTGCGGCAATGTTACGTCACCGGTCTCCTGGACTTGCGACAGACTGTAACTCACTCCTTGTTTTACTGGTACTCCCCGTTGTAGCTATTTCGTCGGCGCTGCATCCCGGCCCTCGCTCATGGAAGCCCTCATGCCGGAACGATCTGGTGGTGATGGCCCTCAACCCGGATCCCCACACTAGATCCACCAGATCCACGTGGTCAGCATATCATTAGCCTATTCCACGCCGCAGTCCTTCGATAAGACGGTTCGTTAAGAGAAAACCGTCTTCTATTGTATAGTCAACGACTTAGTAGATATTAGGGTCGGTTCAGCTCCAGGCTGATAAGTATCGTCGACGGGAGGCTTCATTGTGTTTTTGACGCACAGCCCTGTACGCCGCCTGACGATGCATCCGAGCGGTAGAAACATTCGTTCGTGGTTCGGCTCCTGGCCGATAAGTCTCAAATAGTTGGAGGTGCTGTTGTGCATCACGCACGACCCTTTTCGACAACTAGATAGGCATCCATCGGGAGTGGTTTCAGCGGTATTCGTTCGTCTGTAGTCGGTGGTGTTGATGTTGAGCTGGTACTTGACCCCTGTCAGGAAGTGTACTGGTACCTTGACGTGAAGGTCTCGCGGGTGGTTCTCGAAGAGCATTACAGAATTAGAAAATAGCATACAATTAGCTTAGCAAAGAGAAATCAACTTAAAGATAATTAGTCGTTCATTTTTGGAGTATTGGCCTCAGACGTGCTTTCGTTATTTTTAGCGATATTTGTACCTAGGGGAATGCGATAATTAAATAAAGTGACGGGGTACGAAATACCACGTCACAACTCCCCCCTCCTTACGGAGGACCGAGGAGGTCCTTTGCCATTAGGAAACCATTATGTTGACTACTTACTTTTGCATGTGACTAGATGATCGTTAGAGATGTTAGAGATAGTTGCGATAGATAGGATTGAAATTGAAACTCCATGCGATACTTGACTTAGTTGAGAGACTTTGGAGTACGGCCTGCTGATTCTTGGCGAAACATAGTTTTCCAAGTTCTACTGTTGACCTGATCGGTTGTGGGTGAAGGAAGCGAAAGGATGAGCTAAATTTTTGCGAGAAGGTAGAAGGTTGATTGATTCGATGGCTTGGTTGAAGGGTGTTGTTGCAGAGGAGTTCAGACAATTTATGCGGTAGAGAGCGATATTGAAATTTTGACCTCATGTGAGGTGTTATCCTGGATAAAATGACCAAAAAAAATTTGTAAGCGTTATTTTTAAGATAATTGCGATAAAAGGAGTTTTGACCCCAAGTTGTCACTGCGTTATGTGACTAGACATCGCGACGATGACGCGGTAGGATTTAGGCGTTTATCTTACCGAACGCGGGGTTTTAATTGTTGGACGTTATTTTGTAACCAATTTACGAGAGTGGGGTTAATTGATCCCGTAACGATGGATATGACGGAATTCAGGAGTGGATCGTGGGCGCACCGTGAGTGATCGGATATAGGTGATAAGACGGTTCACTGTTACTATAGCAACGAGAAAATAATTGTGTAGCGGTAATAAGATAGTTTATTCGTAATAGCCAAAAAAAAGAACGAGAACAATTTTGCGAGAAGAAAAAAATATATATGCGATAAGAAAAAAAAATTGCGAAGAAAAAAAATTTGCGATAATAAAAAAAAATACTATGCGATAAGAAAAAAAAATTTGCGATAAAAAAAAATTGCGATAATAAAAAAAAGTTTGCGAGAGAAAAAAACGGTAACCCTGACGAAAGGTTGCGGTACTTGCGGTAATAAAAAAAAATTTTGCGGTAATAAAAAAATAAAAAAAAATTTGCGGTAAAAAAAAAAATGTGCGATAATACGAAAATTGCGGTAGTGAAAGAAAACTTTTGCGGTAATAAAAAAAATTCCAAAAAAAAAATTGCGGTAATAAAAGAAAATCGCGGTAATAAGAAAAAATTGCGGTAGAACAAAGGAAATGAATATTAGCGATAAAAAAAAACGTTTGCGAGAAGGGAAGAGAAAAAAGAATGTAGCCTTAGCTATGGGTTTTTGCGAGAAGAAAAAAAAGGTTTGCGGTACGGAAGATAAAAAAAAAAAAAATGGCATTAAAATAGACGAAAGTCAAGTCTAATTGTTACGATATGCCTTTAAATGCCCCATATGGGTTTTCTCAATCACCTTGTTACTAGCTACGTCGCTGAGTTCAATGACTACAGGGGAGATGGTTCTGGTAATGCGAAATTATTGCGAGAAGGCCTTGGGTTTCTTTGCCCGCGGTAAGCTAATTCGGGTAGTACCGATCGTTCCGGGGTTGGCGGTGCTTGATAATTATTTGCTGCGCGGAAGCTGATCTCTATCCGACTCGCAATGTCTTCTAATTCATCAAGGTCCTGTAATTCGTCCCGTCGAATTGCAACCTGTAATCGCGGTAATAAGTTGCGGTATGCGTAATCTAACTGTTCCTCTTCCGACCACGCGGGCCTCAATCTGTCGAAATACGCCCTCATATATGTCAAATAGTCAGCGACTGACTCGAATTCGCCCTGGGTTCGTCTACGAATTTCCTCCCTCAATGCGAACTGCAATTCCGGATTGACAAATCTACGGCGCCACGCGGCTTTAAATTCTGCAAAAGAATGCCACGTTTCGCGTTTGTTGCGGAACCAATAAATTGCGACACCTGATAAGAAGAAGGGGATACTATTTAAAATATCCTCGTCGCGAATGTTAATGAGCGATCGGCCCTTGTCTATACGTGCGAGAAATGCTTCGGCGTCCTCGTTACGCGTTCCCGAAAACTTGAGATTCCATTTCCTCATAACCTCATACGCGGCTAACGCGGTCGGTCTGGACGGTGATGCGAAGTTGCTATTCATGCTCGGTCGCGGGAAGTTATATTGGCCGTCCTCGAAACCCTGGTTGCGGAAGGCAGGTCTCCGCAGCGGCGGTGCGTCGCGATATTCATAAGGGGGAGAATTCCCTGTGCGGTAGTCAAATGGTGGCGGATTCACCGGATGATACTCCCGTGATCTCAACGGCGGTTGCTGAACGGGCGCCGGCTTAGCCGGTGCATCATTGCCGGGAAGGAATTCTGGCGGTATATTACGCGGGCTAATTCGGCTAGGTTGCGGTTCCGGTGGCTGCTTCCGAATCGCGCCGGTTGCTGACGTATCGGGGTTACGGTTCGACGGTCGCGCCACGTCACGAATCCCATCGTCGGTATGAGGCGCGGGGTTGATTGGTTGCGTCGGTGTGGGTAACGTTATGCTATCGCTGTCGTCTGTCGGTGTGGCCATACAATCGTCGTCGAGAGCAGGGGGGTCGTCCATGCTTAGGCCGTGTTGTTTACAGTAATTCGTCAGCCGCTGACGACGGACCGGTAATATCCCTGCTATTGACAACGAACGTCCTTCTAGCTCGGTGTTTAGCTCGGCGTCGGTCAAGGAGTCTACCCACGCCTTAGCGGACGTGTGTATTGACATAAGAAGTATTGACTAGCGATAGGTGACCCGAAGAGAAAGAAATTGCGGTATTGATGGATTATTTAATCGGTTAACTAGCGTGACCCTGTGAAGCCGGAAACTGCGATATAAACAACGGAAGATTATATTATCCTACCCAAGCCAAAGGTTTCACAATAGATTTTGTTGTGCAAGAAGATTAATATGGTGACCTCGCTGAAGAAACCAAAACACCGCGATCTAGCGGATCGATAACAAGTTTGATTACAACAAGGGATCACCCCTGCCACACACTAGACTGAGCAGTTTATAAGGTCGGGATGTTTAGGTCGTATCGAATTATCCCTGAGTTTTTCTGTTGATATTATTCGAGAGGTACGTCGGTTAATCTGTGCGGTATCACGTGTTTTTATGTTCCCGACAGTTATGGCAGTTATGTTGTGCGATATTTAAATATTTTTCGACCTTGCGTTATGGATGGCGGTTAAGCCGTGCGATATTTAGATAATTTTCAAATTTGCGTTATTAGTGGCGGTTAAGCCGTGCGGTATTTAGATAATTTTCAAATTTGCGTTATTAGTGGCGGTTAAGCCGTGCGGTATTTAGATAATTTTTGAATTTGCGGTATTGATGGCGAGTAAGCCGTGCGATATTTAAATAGTTTTTAGTTTTCGGTATTTTAATTTAGCGATATCTAGGCTGTATTCGGTCGCAATATGGAACTCTAATATTCGAACTTTGGTTTATATCCAATCTTGGTCGCAGTAATCAATTGGTTTAAATATGTTGCTCAATTGTCTGAGTTCCTCGCAATTTTATTAATTTGTGGGGTTTCTGGGGTTCGTATTCGGTCTCTTACTTTTCTCTGGTGCTTTGACAGTATGCGATAAACTTTGCTTTCACCACTGAATAAGATAATCCCTCTTTATTGGCGTGGCCCCACGTTGGGCGCCATTTTGTAACCAGATATTTTTATATTTGAGGGTATAAACGATATAACGATAATTGGTTACCCTACGGCGCAGTCGCTAACCTAAATAATTAGATAGAGGGAGATACTAAGGGAGAAAGATACAATTGTTGGGCGCCAGACGCACATGCGTCAAAAATAGATAATTAGAGAAAAAGACAACGATAAAGATAAAGGTAATAGATAAAGGTAAGGTCAGGTTCTACGACGGTTTTGCACAGTTCGCTCAGAGAGACAAGATAATGGTAGAGGGGCGGAGTCGAATCCAATAGATAAAATAAGAAACAGGTGAAGCAGGAATAATATCAAATATATTAAACAAGAAGCGATAAGTTTACTGACAAGCACGTAGCGGAAGAGTTTGCGATACAAATACGATATATGCGATAATTAACAATAGTTACAGCCAGAGAAAGGTTAAGCGAGAGAGTTAACAATTAACGGAACGTTTTCCGAATAAGCGGGAAATATGAGCAAGCTCGCGATATTAAAGGTAATGATTAACACGGTTTTAGGACAGGTAGGCAGAACAGAAGAGATACACTGTACTTAAATTAAGCGGTAAGCAAATAAATCATAAAATGTGAGAAGCGATTATAACTCATGCGAAATACAACAATTGAAATAGTTATCACATTACCAGAATGATCAGAAATAGGCAGACAGGGAATTATGAATTACAAGGTAAATTCAAGCGATAGGTCAAATAGAAAATTATTATAAAATATAGAGAATAAAAGATAATACGTAGTCTCTGGTTTGCGGTAAGTGCGAGAGAAAGAAAGATAATAATCGGTACGAAAAAAGGTAATTCAAGATAAGGCAAACAATATTCAAGGTAATTAATATGCCACGTACGGCAAACCCAATAGACTACGGACAACTACGATCAGCGATATAAGCGAAGAAAATAGTGAAAAAGATGTTATGCGATATGGCACAATACTCCAATGTCAAATGAACGACGAACGGGACCGCGCAGCGATATAAGATCGCTCCCGCGGTACTCTCACTAAGATGCGATAATCAACGATAATAGATAAAGAGACAGATAGAAACTAATCAGAGAAAATATAACAAAATAGTAATGCTCAGTAGCTAAGATAAAAATTGATCCTTTAACGGAACGCGCTGCTAGACAGCGATATTAGACATTCAAATATTCTAAAAGAGAAAGATAATAAGATAAAGCGATAGTCACCACAATGCGTAAGTAATAATCAACCAGTCGCGAAGTTACTTGCAATAAGACAGAGAAAGGGACAAGATAAGAGATAATAAGGTACGAGCCCAGGTGGCTCAAGCAGACCAACTGCAAGGTAAAGAGAAAAGATACGAGCCCAATTGGCTCAAGCAGACCAACTGCAAGGTAAAGAGAGAAAGAGATAAAGGTAAAGGTACGATATATTGCAAGTAATCTCGTGGCTTCACAAAATAGAAAAGGAACCTCACTTACGTAAAAGAAGATATAGTAGATACTACAGGATGCGGTACACTAGCGATAAACTTAATACAATGATAGCCAAAAAAAAACTCTATTACAGATATCGAGAACACGTCTTTCTTAATTGACAACTGAACGTAGAGTAATGAGATGAGCGATGATCCTGATTTTCATCGAGCTGGTGTCACGTGATTCTTCCCAAAATTTGCGGTATCTTAATTGGACCAGCTGGTCCCGTGGCCTGGTCCACGGATAGGCGGCGATAATCCCTCGCCGTTTGATGTTCTTTTCCCTCGACGACGGGTATCGAGGTATCAGGACGTCGGAAGGTGGTTAGAGATGTTTTCCTGCAGCTATGCGGTATCGTTGGTGAGAAGGGGGTGGGGTCGTACTGCTCAGGTATTGCGATATTGATGTGTGCGGCAATGTTACGTCACCGGTCTCCTGGACTTGCGACAGACTGTAACTCACTCCTTGTTTTACTGGTACTCCCCGTTGTAGCTATTTCGTCGGCGCTGCATCCCGGCCCTCGCTCATGGAAGCCCTCATGCCGGAACGATCTGGTGGTGATGGCCCTCAACCCGGATCCCCACACTAGATCCACCAGATCCACGTGGTCAGCATATCATTAGCCTATTCCACGCCGCAGTCCTTCGATAAGACGGTTCGTTAAGAGAAAACCGTCTTCTATTGTATAGTCAACGACTTAGTAGATATTAGGGTCGGTTCAGCTCCAGGCTGATAAGTATCGTCGACGGGAGGCTTCATTGTGTTTTTGACGCACAGCCCTGTACGCCGCCTGACGATGCATCCGAGCGGTAGAAACATTCGTTCGTGGTTCGGCTCCTGGCCGATAAGTCTCAAATAGTTGGAGGTGCTGTTGTGCATCACGCACGACCCTTTTCGACAACTAGATAGGCATCCATCGGGAGTGGTTTCAGCGGTATTCGTTCGTCTGTAGTCGGTGGTGTTGATGTTGAGCTGGTACTTGACCCCTGTCAGGAAGTGTACTGGTACCTTGACGTGAAGGTCTCGCGGGTGGTTCTCGAAGAGCATTACAGAATTAGAAAATAGCATACAATTAGCTTAGCAAAGAGAAATCAACTTAAAGATAATTAGTCGTTCATTTTTGGAGTATTGGCCTCAGACGTGCTTTCGTTATTTTTAGCGATATTTGTACCTAGGGGAATGCGATAATTAAATAAAGTGACGGGGTACGAAATACCACGTCACAATATATAGATGTATATATATATATATATATATATATATATATATATATATATATATATATATATATATATATTATATATATATATGTGTGTATATATACATATATACATATATATATATATATACATATATATGTATATATATATTAATATATATTCATATTATACATCAATATAATGGAACATAAATGAAGGCGAATGAGGTAAATACCTTAATAAAATAAAAAATAATTGTGAATGGAAAAAATTATAAAAAAATGAAATAAAATAAAAGATAAGCGAATAATCAAAAAAATTTAGGATTTTTCTGATTATTATGCATAATTTTGAAAAATTGAAATATTGTGGAAAAAATTTTTTTTTTTCAATTTCCCTTTTTCTGAAAGTAAATTGAAAATCATAATATACGTATATATTCATACATATATGTATATATATATATACATGTACATTTATATAAAAATGTGTATATATATGCATATACATATATATATTTATATATATGCGTATATATATGTATATATATGTATATATATATATAGAAATACATGTATATATATATTTATACACATTTATATCATACGTTAATATAATAAAATATAAATGAAGGTAATTGAGGTAAATAATGTTATAAAATGAAAAATAATTGCGAATGGAAAAAATTATAAAAAAATGAAATAGAATAGAAAATGAGCAAATAAATGAAAATATTCAGGATTTTTTTAATAATTATACACAATTTTGAAAAATCGAAGGAACGTGATAAAAATTTTTTTTTCTTCAATTTCTCATTTTTTAAAAGAAAATTGAAAATTATAACATACATATTTATATATATATATATATGAGTATATATGTATATGTATATATATATATGTGTATATATATTCATATATATTCATATTATACATTATCATAATAGAATATGAATAAAGGTAATCGAGGTAATGAATGTAATAAATTAAAAAATAATTGTGAATAAAAAAGTCATAAAAAAATGAAATGAAATAAAAAATAAGCGAATGAATAAAAATATTTAGGATTTTTCTGATGATTATACAAAATTTTGGAAAACTGAAATATTGTGGAAAAATTTTTTTTTTATCAATTTCCCTCTTTTTAAAAGTGAATTGAAAATTATAATACACCTATGTGTATATATATACATATATATGTGTATGTATATATATATATAAACATATATATATATTTATACATATATATTTATATTTCCATTTATATATATTTATATTATACATTAATATAATAGAATATGAATGAAGGTGATTGAGGTAAATAATGTTATAAAATAAGAAATAATTGCGGATAGAAAAAACTATAAAAAAATGAAATACAGTAAAAAATAAGCGAATAAATGAAAATATCCAGGATTTTTCTAATAAATATACATATCATTTTTAAAAATTGAAATAACGTAATAAAAATTTTTTTTTCTTTAATTTCTCATTTTTTAAAAGTAAATTGAAAATTTTAATATACATATTTATATATATACATATATATATATGTATATATGTATATAGTTATATAAATACATATATGTATATATATATATATATATATATATATAAATATATATGTGTATATATATATATACATACATATATACATATATATATATGTATATACATATTAATATATATTTTTATTATACCTCAATATGATAGAATATAAATGGAGGTGATTGAGGTGAATGATGTGATAAAATAAAAAATGATCGTGAATGGAAAAAATTATAAAAAAATTGAATAAAATAAAAAATAAGCGAATAATCAAAAATATTTAGGATTTTTCTGATAATTATATATAATTTTGAAAAATTGAAATATTGTGGAAAAAATTTTTTTTTTCAATTTCCCTTCTTTTAACAGTGAATTGAAAATCATAATATACAAATATATTCATATACACATGTATATATATATACATACATATAAATACATATATATATATATATACATACATATAAATACAATATATATATATATGTATTCATATGTATGCATATATATATATGTATATATATATATATATAGATATATATGTATATATATATTTACATTTATTTATATTATTCATTATTATGATAGAATATAAATAAAGGTAATTGAGGTTAATAATGTGATAAATTAAAAAATAATTGTGAATGGAAAAATCATAAAAAAATGAAATAAAATGAAAAATAAGCGGATAAATAAAAATATTAGGGATTTTTCTGACAATTATACATAATTTTAAAAAATTGAAATATTGTGGAAAAAATTTTTTTTTTATCAATTTCCCTCTTCTTGAAAGTAAATTGAAAATTATAATATACCTGTATATATTCATATACACATGTATATATATATATATATATATATATATGTGTATATATATATATATATATGTGTATATATATATATATATACATACATATATACATATATACATGTATATACATATTTATATATATTTATATTATACCTTAATATAATAGAATATAAATGAAGGTGATTGAGGTGCATAATGTAATAAAATAAAAAATGATTGTGAATGGAAAGAATTATAAAAAAATGAAATAAAATAAAAAATAAGCGAATAATTGAAAATATTTAGGATTTTTCTGATAATCATACATAATTTTAAAAAATTGAAATATCTTGGAAAAAATTTTTTTTTCTTTAATTTCTTATTTTTTGAAAGTAAATTGAAAATTATAATGTACATATATATATTTATATATATATATATATATACATATATATGATATATATATACATATATTTATATATATTTATATTATACCATAATATAATAGAATATAAATGAAGTTGATTGAGGTAAATTATGTAATAAAATAAAAAATGATTGTGAATTGAAAAATCATACAAAAATGAAATAAAATAAAAAATATGCGGATGATAAAAAATATTTAGGATTCTTCTGATAATTAAACGTAATTTTAAAAAATTGAAATATTGTGGGAAAAATTTTTTTTTTTCTAATTTTCCTTTTTTTAAAAGTAAATTGAAAATCATAATTTACATATATATATTCATATATACATGTATATATATATATATATATATGTATATATATATATGTGTATATTTATGATTATATATATATATATATATATATATATATATATATATATATATATATATATATAGATGTATATATATATGTATATATATGTATATATATATATATATGTATATATCTGTATATATATATATACAGATATATATGTATATATATTTATATATATTTATATTACACCTCAATATAATAGAATATAAATGAAGTTGATTGAGGTAAATAATGTAATGAATTAAAAAATGATTGTAAATAGAGAAAATTATGAAATAATAAATAGAATAAAAAATAAGCGATTGATCAAAAATATTTAGGATTTTTCTGATAATTATACATAATTTTAAGAAATTGAAATATTGTGGAAAAAATTTTTTTTTTTAATTTCCCTTTTTTTAAAAGTAAATTGAAAATCATAATATACATATATATTCATATACACATGTTTATATATATATTTTACTCTATATATATATATCTGTGTATATATATGATTATATGTATATATATATATATGTATATATATGTATATATATATATATATAGATATATATGTCGATATATATATTTATATATATTTATATTATACATTATCATAATAAAATATGGATAAAGGTAATTGAGGTAAATAATGTAATAAATTAAAAAATAATTGTGGATGGAAAAATCATAAAAAAATGGAATAAAATAAAAAATTAGCGAATAAATAAAAATATTTGGGATTTTTCTGATGATTATACATAATTTTAAAAAATTGAAATATTGTAGAAAAAATTTTTTTTCCTCAATTTCCCTTTGTTTAAAAGTAAATTGAAAACCATAATATACATGTATATATTCATACATATATGTATATATACAGGGTGTCCCTAAATTGAGGGACACGGACCAGCGAGCGTGATACCTGACTGAAATGCAACCGAGAATTTCTTTACCGGAACCTCGTCCGACGCATAGTTTTTGAATTATAAGCGATAGCGTTAGGCCAATCAGAGTGCACCATTTCATCTGGATTTGCCGCCACGGAAATTGCTGTTTTGTTCGCTGGGTGAATTATTATTATTCGGTTACAAAGTAAATATCGGCATCTCCCCTCACTCGCTGTTGTACCCCTTCTCGAGCGCTGACCTCGGTATTGCCGCCGCGGCACACGCTGCCGGCCGCACACCCACGGACGCACACTCGTGTGTGTGAAAATAAGCGCATGCCCAGCTCCACAATACTACGAAACACACATACACGAGTAAAAATAAAAATAAATCTCGAAATAAATCAGCGGATTTAAGATTTAATGTTATAAAACACTTCCAATCATCGATGTATGCATAAAACTAGAGATTTTAGACGATTGATATGCCGTTAGGGTTCATAATTAGTCATTCAATCAATCTGAATTATGCTTTCCGAACATTTTTTGTGTCTTTGCAACATAATTTTTCCACTAGTTTGAAATTCCTCATTGACATCCGATTTTCCAATAATGCGAGGGAAAAATAACTCGCTGGATTGACGTGTCAATAGGTTTGTAAATCAGTTACGATTCACCTGAGTTGACACAAAATAACTGAATAAATGAGAATTCACTGAATCACTAAAAATGATAACCGAAATCATCAGAATTATTCGAGATATAACTGAATTAGGAAGAGTTGTAATAAGTCAAGTTACTTTGAATAACTTTAGATTCGTGCCAAAATTTTATGTTTAGAGAGGAAAATAATTAATTTCAAATGAAAAAGTAATTTTAAATCAAGAAGAAGAAAATTTCCAAATACCTGAATTCAAATGAAGCAATTTTAATTTAATAAATCTATCCGAATTTGAGGAGAAATAATAATTATTATTTGGACCAGAAAAATGAAGTCGAATTACATGAATAAATTCAATTAATTCAACTCAAAAAAATATGGTGTCATTCAAATTCCCAGTTATTTCCTCGTCGATTCAATGTGGGTCTGGAGTGGCAAGTAACGTTGAAATTGTTGAGATCAATGCTAGTGATGGCCACTTATCTGAGAATAATCGATGTATTGATTAATCGATTTCAACAAAATAATCGGACACGGCTCGATTGAATTGGTAAAGATTAATCGATTTGGTAAATTTCTGCGTGTAGTCTTAATATGAGAAGAGATATTTTGATAATTCATAGTCTTATTCAAAATATTTTTAAGTTTGATGAATTTTGAGTAATTAATACCTAAACCACATACATCGATACTGTATTGCATCGTTCGTATGAGTAAACAAGCGGCTTAAGGCTGACCGTGAGCCAGCCCTCGAACTTCCCGTTTTCACACTGCAAATTCAAGGTTCATGGAACAAATAAATATCAATGTCCAATTCCAATTTCCCAACTACGAATTCAGAGTCGTGATTGACGATTCAAAAGCCCTCGCATATCATATTACATAAAAAAATATTACGATTGTTTTTATTTTGAACCACTAATAATGGATCGACCATCATAAATTTTAGAAATCTGACCTAGGATCGGTCACTGATGACCGGAAAAATCTCCACTTACGCATTTCTACCAAAATCCGAATATTTTAAGATTTTGTTTCACCATGTGAGTTCGCCATTTCGAATTTTTCAAATCTAACCCCAGATTCGTGATCAGCGACCCCAAAATCCTCATGGTACCAATTTTCATTTAAATCCGTTAATCCATTCTCAATAATATGTAAATTTCCTTTTTTAAAAATTACCTCAATCAAAGACCTATCCGATGAGGGGGGATGCCAACAAGATTTTTCATAAAAAAAAAACTTCTAAACATCGAATTTAAAATCGAAAAGCGATGAGTCTCAGTATCCCTTCGTGCTTTTGCTGCCTATTTTGCGACAAAAAATGTATTTTATAGCCAGACAAATTAATGCTCGAATTAAATGGGATTTCGTAATTTCGACAATGCTTCATTTTACCTGGAAACATCTTTTCTTATACCCGGACATTGCCAAATTTTAGAAAGAAATTTCGATTATGTGGACAGAGAGAAGCATTTTAGGGCACAATATCCTTTCACGGCAAAGAAGGAATGAATTCAGAGACACTAAAATTTAGATAAACCAACTGAGTGATAAGTGAGTCATACCATACATTATTTCACTGAATAAATTATTGATTATTCGGAAAAGGTTAATTTTGCTAAATTCATGTTACATACTAGATTTATTCGCACTGTTTTCGGCAACACTCAATTGTTCCATAAATCAGTTTACGGCGCTACAAATGTTATTGGATAAAAAAAATTCTCATGTTCTTCCCATTCGAAGTCACAAAAAATCGATGTACTCCAATTCCAGAAACATAATTAAGCCGCTTGTTCACTCACACGAACGATGCAATACAGTATCGATGTATGTGCTTCAAGTATTAATTACTCAAAATTTATCAAACTTAAAAATATTTTGAATAAGACTATGAATTATCAAAATATCTCTTCTGATATTAAGACTACACGCAGAAATTTACCACATCGATTACCCTTTTACCGATCTTTACCAATTCAATCGAGCCGTGTCCGATTATTTTGTTGAAATCGATTAATCAATACATCGATTATTCTCAGATAAGTGGCCATCACTAGCATTGATCTCAACAATTTCAACGTTACTTGCCACTTCAGACCCACATTGAATCGACGAGGAAATAACTGGGAATTTGAATGACACCATATTTTTTTGAGTTGAATCAATTGAATTTATTCATGTAATTCGACTTCATTTTTCTGGTCCAAATAATAATTATCATTTCTCCTCAAATTCGGATAGATTTATTAAATTCAAATTGCTTCATTTGAATTCAGGTATTTGGAAATTTTCTTCTTCTTGATTTAAAATTACTTTTTCATTTGAATTTAATTATTTTCCTCTCTAAACATAAAATTTTGGCACGAATCTAAAGTTATTCAAAGTAACTTGACTTATTACAACTCTTCCTAATTCAGTTATATCTCAAATAATTCTCATGATTTCAGTCATCATTTTTAGTGATTCAGTGAATTCTCATTTATTCAGTTATTTTGTGTTAACTCAGGTGAATTGTTATTGATTTACAAACCTATTGACACGTTGATTCAACGAGTTGTTCCCTCGCATTATTGAAAAATCGGATGTCAATGATGAATTTCAAACTAGTGGAAAAGTTATGTTGCAAAGACACAAAAAATGTTCGGAAAGCATAATTCAGATTGATTGAATGACTAATTATGAACCCTAACGGCATATCAATCATCTAAAATCTCTAGTTTTATGCATACATCGATGATTGGAAGTGTTTTATAACATTAAATCTCAAATCCGCTGCTTTATTTCGAGATTTATTTTTATTTTCACTCGTGTATGTGTGTTTCGTAGTATTGTGGAGCTGGGCATTCGCTTATTTTCACACACACGAGTGTGCGTCCGTGGGTGTGCGGCCGGCAGCGTGTGCCGCGGCAACAATACCGAGGTCAGCGCTCGAGAAGGGGTACAACAGCGAGTGAGGGGAGGTGCCGATATTTACTTTGTAACCGAATAATAATAATTCACCTGGACGAACAAAACAGCAATTTCCGTGGCGACAAATCCAGATGAAATGGTGCACTCTGATTGGCCTAACGCTATCGCTTATAATTCAAAGACTATGCGTCGGACGAGGTTCCGGTAAAGAAATTCTCGGTTGCATTTCAGTCAGGTATCACGCTCGCTGGTCCGTGTCCCTCAATTTAGGGACACCCTGTATATATATGTATATATATATATAAATATAAATATATACATATGTATATATATGTATATATATATATATAGGTGTATATATATGTATATACATATATATATTTATATATATATACGTATATATATGTATAAATATATATATATATATATATATATATATATATATATATATATAGATATATATGTTGTAACGTGGCATTTTTGATGCCCGTTGCAAGGGGCTCCTTGAACCCTGGGCGGAACCAAAATGAGGAATTTCCGAAATTGAGTCGCGAAGTCTTTGGAAAAGAGCGCCAGGACTAGAGTCACGCATCCGAAACTACGAGAGGGGACACTTTAGCGACCAGCGTAAGATATTTCAGTTTTTTTTGTTTTTTTTATTTTTCGAGCTACCACGGCATCAGGCAAGAAGTCGACACCGAATTCGAGGAAATTGCGAAATGGCGGACTAGCAACAATTGCGAAGGAAGGATGTCGAGGCTGCGGAGGGGGAGCCGACGCAGATCCCCGCATCGCGGGCATCCAAGGTGGACGCGATTCCCGCTGGCGGCCGGCGCGCCGCAGCCTCTTCCCCTTCGCCCCGCCAACAATTGACCAGCGGACTCGCGACGGACCGACTAGCGACGAGGGAGCACCACGCTCACCGCCAAGACGTCATGGAGCTGCGCGGAGGACGAGATTGCGAGCTAGCTTTAAGTTTTGCGCAGCGATGCGATCGAAGGTGCGCGTCGAGTTGCGCGATCGACGAAATCGATGACGGATCGATTATTGCGTATTCTTGGGGGTATGACGTCACGTGTGGGATGGCTTATCGAGATCCGTGTTGCGGCAGGTGGTAGGTTTTTGAAACCACTCTAGTTCTGGCGGTCGTGATTAGTAGTCGCGTTTTGGGGGAGTTCCGCGAAGCAATGGAGTCGCCCAAAAATTGCGAAGGGAATGGAAAGGTGGTTGCAAGGATGTAGAAGGTAAGCGCTGCTTCTATCCCCGCGATTGAATTTCGAGCATAATTGTGAAGAGGCTTGTCGAGTAACGGATAGCCGTTTTGGATTTGCGTTGTGGAAAAGTACTCGAAATTCTTTTGCCGATTCTCTTGCTTGATGACCGTAGCCTGAGTCCGCGGGTTAGAGTAAAGTAAATTTTGAGTTTCTGAAAAAGTTGAGTAGAGTCACGGGTTTTAGTTGAATCTTTCTCGTTAGTGAAACCAAGTATAGCCGAATTTCGCCGTACCGGGTCGAGCCGCGTTATCGTTTTCTTTTTGTGTCACCTCTCGAGTAGGTCGGGAAGCACCGAATTAGAGTGCTCGGATTAGCGAGTAACGTTTTGGGGAATTTTGAAAAGAATTAAGTTCGGATGCGTTGCGATTGCGTATAGTTGAGGTTACGTTTAGTTGCGCCTGCATTGAGTTCCGTACCCGTTAGTTAAGATAATGTAGGTTGAGTTGAGTTACTTTGAGCTTGTGTATAGTTGAAGTTAAATGTAGTGGTGCTTGCGCTTAGTTGAGTTTACACTTAGTTAAGATAGTGTTTAGTCGAGGTTAGGCGATGTATAGTCGAAATTGCCGTTGCGTTGCGCAGCAGTTGAGACGAGAAGTTTGAGCATGGTGTTTTAAGTTGCGAGACCTGACGGCGCACCGTCGAATAATTAGTTTTAGTTTCGTTTCGAGCAATCATCGCCATGGAGAACAAATGGCGAATTTGCGAATTGAGAATTGCGTATGAGGATGTTGCGATCGTCGAGTGACGTTTTGAGAATTGCGTATCAGGATGTTGCGATCGTCGAGTGACGTTTTAGTTAGGGAGCCGCGAGCTCATTAGAGTAAGAAATAGAGTAGGTTACGTGTAATTTTCTGTTTAGTTTTAGACTCGCGATGAGCGATTTTTGAATTATATTTTTTTTTGTTTTGTATCACCGCTATTATGAAATATAAGACTATATTTTACTTTTGTTAAATAGCGTGTGTATTTCGAGTGTCTCTCTCTCTCTCCAAAAATTACCCCTCCCCTCTCCGCGGTACTGAGCTATCGGGCATATGCCCGAGGAATAGCGTATTAATGATTTCGAGGCGTGTTAATCACGCCAGGCGCCCAACAATAACTTTGCGATATTGTTTTAGATCCAGGGTACATCGTGGACGCCAAATTATTGTGCACGCGGTAAGTTCCCGGTTATTTGCTCCGAGTAACCGAGGTGCAGAAAAATCCACGTCACAATGTATATATATATTTATACATATTTACATTAAACATCAATATAATAGAATATAAATGAAGGTAATTGAGGTAAATAATGTAATGAAATAAAAAATGAGCGAAAAAATAAAAATATTTGGGATTTTTCTGATAATTATACATAATTTTAAAAATTGGAATATTGTCAAAAAAATTTTTTTTTACCAATTTCCCTCTTTTTAAAAGTAAATTTGAAATTAAAATATACCTATGTGTATATATATACATATATATGTGTATATATATATATATATATATATAAACATATATATATATATATATTCATATATATGAATATTTTCATTTATATATATTTATATGATACATTAATATAATAGAATATAAATGAAGGTAATTGAGGTCAATAATGTTATAAAATAAACAATAATTGCGAATGGAAAAAATTGAAAAAAAATGAAATAAAATAAAAAACTAGCGAATAATCAAAAATATTCAGGATTTTTCTGATAATTAAACATAATTTTGAAAAATTGAAATGATGTAAGAAAGAATTTTTTTTCCTCAATTTCCCATTTTTTAAAAGTAAATAAAAAATTATAATATACATAAGTATATATACATATCTGTATATATATAATAATATATATTTATATTATACATCAATATAATAGAATATAAATGAAGGTGATCGAGGTAAATAATTTAATAAAATAAAAAATGATTGTGAATGGAGAAAATTATAAAAAAATTGAATAAAATAAAAAATAAGCAAATAATCAAAAATATTTAGGATTTTTCTGATAATTATACATAATTTTGAAAAATTGAAATACTGTGGGAAAAATTTTTTTTTCCAATTTTCCTTTTTTTAAAAGTAAATTTAAAATCATAATATACATTTATATTCATATACACATCTATATATATATTTATATATATATATATATATATATATATATATATATATATATATATATATATATATATATGAGTATATATGTATATGTATACATATATGTGTATATATATATATATACAAACATATATACATATATATATGTATATACATATTTATATATATTCATATTATACCTTAATATAATAGAATATAAATGAAGGTGATTAAGGTAAATAATGTAATAAAATAAAAAATGATTGTAAATGAAAAAAATTATAAAAAAATGAAATATAATGTAAAATAAGCGAATAATTGAAAATATTCAGGATTTTTCTGATAATTATACATAATTTTGAAAAATTGAAATATTTTGGGAAAGATTTTTTTCATCAATTTTCCTCTTTTTGAAAGTAAACTGAAAATTATAATATCCATATATATATTCATATATATATATATATATATATATATATTAATATGTATATATATGTATATATATATATATATAAATATATATGTGTATATATATTCATATATATTTATATTATACATTATCATAATAGAATATGAATAAAGGTAATTGAGGTAATTAATGTAATGAATTAAAAAATAATTGTGAATGGAAAAGTCATAAAATAATGTAATGAAATAAAAAATAAGCGAATGAATAAAAATATTTGGGATTCTTCTGATAATTATACCAAATTTTGGACAACTGAAATATTGTGGAAGAAATTTTTTTTTATCAATTTCCCTCTTTTTAGAAGTAAATTGAAAATTATAATACACCTATGTGTATATATATACATATATATGTGTATGTATATATATATATATACATATATATTTATTTATACATTTATATGTATATTTCCATTTATATATATTTATATTATACATTGATATAATAGAATATAAATGTAGGTAATTGAGCTAAATAATGTTATAAATTAAAAAATAATTGTGGTTGGAAAAATCATAAAAAAATGAAATAAAATAAAAAATAAGCGAATAAATGAAAATATTCAGGATTTTTCTAATAATTATACATCATTTTTAAAAATTGAAATAACGTGATAAAAATTTTTTTCCTTCAATTTCTCATTTTTAAAAGTAAATTGAAAATTACAATATACATATTTATATATATATATATATATATAAATATATATATATGTGTATATATATATATATACATACATATATACATATGTATATATGTATATACATATTTATATATATTCTTATTATACCTTAATATAATAGAATATACACGAAGGTGATTGAGGTGAATAATGTAATAAAATAAAAAATGATTGTGAATGGAAAAAATTATGAAAAAATTAAATAAAATAAAAAATAAGCCAATAATCAAAAATATTCAGGATTTTTATGATAATCATACATAATTTTAAAAAATTGAAATATTGTGGGAAAAATTTTTTTTTTCAATTTGCCTTTTTTTAAAAGTAAATTGAAAATCATAATATACATATATATTCATATACACATGTTTATATATATATTTATATATATATATATCTATATATATATATATATATATATATAGATATACATGTCTATATATATTTATACATATTTATATTATACATTATTATAATAGAATATGAATAAAGGTAATTGAGGTGAATAATGTAATAAATTGAGAAATGATTGTGAATGGAAAAATCATAAAAAAAATGAAATAAAATAGAAAATGAGCGAATGAATAAAAATATCTAGGATTTTTCTGATAATTATACATAATTTTGAAAAACTGAAATATTGTGGAAAAATTTTTTTTTTATCAATTTCCCTCTTTTTAAAAGTTAATTGAAAATCATAATATACATATATATATTCATATATACATGTATATATATATATATGTGTATATATATGATTATATGTATATTTATATATATATATATACATATATTTATATATTTATATATATATATATATATATATATATATATATATATTTATATATATATATGTATATATATGTATATATATATATATATAGATATATATGTGTATATATATGTATATATATATATAAAGATATACATGTCTATATAAATTTATACATATTTATATCATACATTATTATAATAGAATATAAATAAAGGTAATTGAGGTAAATGATCTAATAAATTAAAAAATAATTGTGGTTGGAAAAATCATAAAAAAATGAAATAAAATAAAAAATTAGCGAATAAATGAAAATATCCAGGATTTTTCTAATAATTATACATCTTTTTTAAAAATTGAAATAACGTGATAAAAATTTTTTTTTCTTCAATTTCTCATTTTTAAAAGTAAAATGGAAATTATGATATACATATTTATATATATATATATATTTATATATATATATATATGAATACATATATATATATATATATATATAAATATATATATATATATATATATATGAATACATATATATATATATATATATATATATATATATATGTATATACATATATACATTTATATATATACGTATATATATGTATATATATATATATATATATATATATATATATATATATATATATATACATATCTAAATATATAGATATATATATATATAGGTGTATATATATGTATATACATATATACATTTATATATATACGTATATATATGTATATATATATATATATATTTATATATATATATATATATATATCTATATATATATAGATATATATGCATATATATATATATACATATTTATATTAAACATCAATATAATGGGATATAAATAAAGGTAATTGAGGTTAATAATGTGATAAAATGAAAAATAAGCGAATGAATAAAAATATTTGGGATTTTTCTGATAATTATACATAATTTTAAAAAATTGAAATATTGTGGAAAAAATTTTTTTTCACCAATTTCCCTCTTTTCAAAAGTAAATTGAAAATTATAATATACCTATGTGTATATATATACATATATATGTGTATATATATATATATATATATCAACATATATATTGTAACGTGGCATTTTTGATGCCCGTTACAAGGGGCTCCTTGAACCCTGGGCGGAACCAAAAATTTAGGAATTTCCGAAATTGAGTCGCAAAGTCTTTGGAAAAGAGCGCCAGGACTAGAGTCACGCATCCGAAACTACGAGAGGGGACACTTCAGCGACCAGCGTAAGATATTTCAGTTTTTTTTGTTTTTTTTTATTTTTCGAGCTACAACGGCATCAGGCAAGAAGTCGACACCGAATTCGAGGAAATTGCGAAATGGCGGACTAGCAACAATTGCGAAGGAAGGATGTCGAGGCTGCGGAGGGGGAGCCGACGCAGATCCCCGCATCGCGGGAATCCAAGGTGGACGCGATTCCCGCTGGCGGCCGGCGCGCCGCAGCCTCTTCCCCTTCGCCCCGCCAACAATTGACCAGCGGACTCGCGACGGACCGACTAGCGACGAGGGAGCACCACGCTCACCGCCAAGACGTCATGGAGCTGCGCGGAGGACGAGATTGCGAGCTAGCTTCAAGTTCTGCGCAGCGATGCGATCGAAGGTGCGCGTCGAGTTGCGCGATCGACGAAATCGATGACGGATCGATTATTGCGTATTCTTGGGGGTATGACGTCACGTGTGGGATGGCTTATCGAGATCCGTGTTGCGGCAGGTGGTAGGTTTTTGAAACCACTCTAGTTCTGGCGGTCGTGATTAGTAGTCGCGTTTTGGGGGAGTTTCGCGAAGCAATGGAGTCGCCCAAAAATCGCGAAGGGAATGGAAAGGGGGTTGCAAGGATGTAGAAGGTAAGCGCTGCTTCTATCCCCGCGATTGAATTTCGAGCATAATTGTGAAAAGGCTTGCCGAGTAACGGATAGCCGTTTTGGATTTGCGTTGTAGAAAAGTACTCGAAATTCTTTTGCCGATTCTCTTGCTTGATGACCGTAGCCTGAGTACGCGGGTTAGAGTAAAGTAAATTTTGAGTTTCTGAAAAAGTTGAGTAGAGTCACGGGTTTTAGTTGAATCTTTCTCGTTAGTGAAACCAAGTATAGCCGAATTTCACCGTACCGGGTCGAGCCGCGTTATCGTTTTCTTTTTGTGTCACCTCTCGAGTAGGTCGGGAAGCACCGAATTAGAGTGCTCGGATTAGCGAGTAACGTTTTGGGGAATTTTGAAAAGAATTAAGTTCGGATGCGTTGCGATTGCGTATAGTTTAGGTTACGTTTAGTTGCGCCTGCATTGAGTTCCGTACCCGTTAGTTAAGATAATGTAGGTTTAGTTGAGTTACTTTGAGCTTGTGTTTAGTTGAAGTTAAATATAGTGGTGCTTGCACCTAGTTACGTTTACGTTTAGTTAAGATAGTGTTTAGTCGAGGTTAGGCGATGTATAGTCGAAATTGCCGTTGCGTTGCGCAGCAGTTGAGACGAGAAGTTTGAGCATGGTGTTTTAGTTTGCGAGACCTGACGGCGCACCGTTGAATAATTAGTTTTAGTTTCGTTTCGAGCAATCATCGCCATGGAGAACAAATGGCGAATTTGCGAATTGAGAATTGCGTATGAGGATTTTGTGATCGTCGAGTGACGTTTTAGTTAGGGAGCCGCGAGCTCATTAGAGTAAGAAATAGAGTAGGTTAGGTGTAATTTTCTGTTTAGTTTTAGAATCGCGATGAGCGATTTTTGAATTATATTTTTTTTTGTTTTGTATCACCGCTATTATGAAATATAAGATTTTATTTTACTTTT
>NC_060235.2:12821624-12829092 GCF_021155775.2 Neodiprion pinetum
TTCGTATATATATGTATATATATATATATATATGTATATATATCTATATATATATATACATATATATATATATGTACATATATATGTATATATATTATAATATATATTTATATTATACATCAATATAATAAAATATAAATGAAGGTGATTGAGGTGAATAATGTAATAAAATAAAAAATGATTGTAAATGGAAAAAATTATAAAAAAATGAAACAAAATGAAAAATATGCGAATAATTAGAAATATTCAGGATTTTCCTAAAAATTATACATAATTTTAAAAAATTGAAATATTGTGGAAAAAATTTTTTTTTACCAATTTCCCACTTTTTCAAAGTAAATTGAAAATTGTAATATACCTATGTGAATATATATACATATATATGTGTATATATATATATATATATTAACATATATATATATATATATACATATAATTCGTATATTTTTATTCATATATATTTATATTATACATTGATATAATAAAATATAAATGAAGGTGATTGAGGTGAATAATGTAATAAAATAAAAATGATCGTGAATGGAAAAAATTATAAAAAAATGGAATAAAATAAAAAATAAGCGAATCATCGAAAATATCTAGGATTTTTCTGATAATTATACATAATTTTGAAAAATTGAAATATTTTGAAAAAAATTTTTTTTCATCAATTTCCCATTTTTTGAAAGTAAACTGAAAATTATAATATCCATATATATCTTCATATATATATATATATATAAACATACATATATATATATATATATATATATTAGGCTGATTCAAAAAAAAATGGCTAATTTTTATTTTTCAAAATCCTCACATAAAAACTTCCGAGAAGGTGTGAAAAGACGCCTGTAAAAAGCAGAGTCCTTAATATTATTATTAAGAGGTCGCGCATCGGGAATTTCTATTTCCCGTTTAAATAACACAGGAATAAATTTTTTTTAAATTTGCAATTTCGTATTTTTGCAACGGCTCATTGAATTAGCGGACCAAAGCATATTTTTGTAGGAAATTTGACGCTCTACAAAAAAAGTCCTTACAAAGTTTTCGATAGTCACACTCCTTCAAAAGTTATTCGAGGTCAAAGTTGAACTTACAAAAAAATTCAATGTTTTTTGTTTTTTTCGATGATACTATGAATCTTCTCTCATTATTTTGTTATAAAGATATATTCAATAAATATATGTTACTCTGATTGGGCTTTTTCAATCATTAATTTTCCCATCAAGTCAATATAAAGTTACCTTACAAAAATGCGATGTTAAATAATAAACATGTTATCATGGAGAATCCATAACTGATGCACTTGACTATTTAAAAATGTAATTGTTCCGAAATCTATCCTCTTTATAACAAAATAATGAGAAAAGATTCATAGTATCATCGAAAAAAAACAAAAAACATTGAATTTTTTTGTAAGTTCAACTTTAACCTCGAATAACTTTTGGAGGAGTGTGACTATCGAAAACTTTGTAAGGACTTTTTTTGTAGAGCGTCAAATTTCCTACAAAAATATGCTTTGGTCCGCTAATTCAATGAGTCGTTGCGAACGCTACACTGGTATTCGATTGAATGTTATGCATTTTGAAATGCTCGAAATTTATACTCGTTCAGAATAGTGCTTCACCCACCCAACAACTCTTCTGATTGGTTGAATTCCACCAATGGGGCTAACATAATGAAGGTGCATTTCAATGTACCTGACTTTAGCCAAATGACCCCTTCGCGGAATCGAGGTGGTGACCCGGACTACCTGGATAATGAAGGATTTAGGTGACGCATGCACAGGTGGACGTATTCCATATCCTGGAATATAGTGCTTCACCCACCCAACGACTCTTCTAATTGCTTGAATTCCACCAATGGGGCTAACATAATGCAGGTGCAATTCAATGTACCTGACTTTAGCCAAATGACCCCTTCGCGGAATCGAGGTGGTGACCCTACCTGGACTACCTGGATAGTGAAGGATTTAGGTGACGCATGCACAGGTGCAGGTATTCCATATCCTGGAACAACACTTGACCTGTGTTCGTAATTCATGTTTGAATCATAATGCGTCATAACAAATTTCGAATCTCTGTAATAAAAAAACGGTGAAAAACACATTCTTGAAACTTCACTTATCGCTTTGAGCAGGCCTTGTGAAGGTACAGTATTTTTTTCAGATTTTTCAATCATGTCCTACATCGTGAAAATGACTCTAAAATAACGCCGCGACGCCGCCGCGGGGGTAGCGGTGGACGGCAACCGGCCGCCCGCCATTACGTAGAGACTCGACGCGCCGCAATTTCATGCGCATCGACACCTTTAATGATTTTTTACTCGAAAACGAAGAAAAACACCCCTCTGGAATTAATTCACAGGTTGTAGTACAGTTCAAGGAACATGTCAGAATTTTAAAAAAATTTTTTGATCGTGTCGGTCACTGTTTTAAAAATCTTTGAAAAATTAATTGTTAAATAAACAATTGATAACAACTTTTTTTTACCATTTCGTATTTTTTTTTAAATTCTATGGAGCTTTCCGCGTAATTTGAAAAAAAAAAAAAATTGTATCTAATTTGTTGCCGAAGTTATGAATTTTTGAAAAAAATGGGAGTCTAATTTGTTATTGTTAATAAAAAATCGAATTTTGCATTATGAGATTCGCGCTTTGGCACAAAAATCTAACTCCCCTTACACAATCCACATGCCAAATTAAGAAAATATCTGAGAGATGACTGATCCGGTTGACGCGGAATAGCCCATATATATATATATATATGTCCATATGTATATATATATAATCATATATATAAAGAAAATGACATCTCTCATTTACTTCAATTTGAATCTGCCGCCATTACCACCAGTGTTATAGAGGAAGTTGCCTATCGTCATCATACATTATAACATACTCTGTGATTACTGATTCTATGGGCTATGTGATATCAAAAATTCGAACCTAATAAGTACGTGAATTTACGACTACAATAATTGTGCATTTTATTGAGGATATTAGTAAAACTTGAACAAACTACTGTACATTACCTGGAGTAAAAACTTTTAATGTTGTTTTCTGTTTTTATTACAGGTGAGTAACATTGTATTGATATCTTAGCTAACTGTAGAAGTTGTGATTGTAATACTAAAATAAACTGTTTTTATTTCAGAATCCGAATTGAGTTTTCATTTTAAAAGTGGAGTAGAATTACAATTATCAAGATTATTACATATATATACACTAATATATATGAATATATATATGTATATTACGATTTTCAATTTACTTTTAAAAAGAGGGAAATTGATATAAAAAAATTTTCCCACAATATTTCAATTTTTTAAAATTATGTATAATTTTCAGAAAAATCCCACATATTTCTATTTATTCGCTTATTTTTTATTTTATTTTATTTTTTCATGATTTTTCCATTTACAATTATTTTTTAATATATCACATTATTTACCTCAATTACCTTTATTTATATTCTATTATAATTATGTATAATATAAATATATATATATATATATATATTTTCACATATATATATATATATACATATATATATATATAATCATATATATACACATATGTATATATACATATATATATATACATATATATATATATTTATACATGTAAATATGAATATATATATGTATATTACGATTTCCATTTCACTTTTAGAAAAAAATGAAATTGAAAAAAAAAATTTTTTCCACAATATTTCAATTTTTTAAAATTATGTATAATTATCAGAAAAATCCTAAATATTTTTAATCATCAGCTTATTTTTTATTTTATTTCATTTTTCTATAAATCTTCCCATTCACAATCATTTTTATTTTATTACATTATTGACCTTAATCACCTTCATTTATATTCTATTATATTAAGGTGTAATATGAATATATATAAATATGTATATACATATATATATGTATATATGTTTGTATATATATATATATATACACATATATATATATATACATATACATATATACTCATATATATATATATATATGTATATATATATATATATATATATATATATATATATATATATGTATATATAAATATGTATATTATAATTTTCAATTTACTTTTAAAGAATGAGAAATTGGAGGAAAAAAAATTTTCATCACGTTATTTCAATTTTCCAAAATTGTGTATAATTATTAAAAAAATCCTGAATATTTTCATTTATTCGCTTATTTTTTATTTCATATCATTTTTTTATAATTTTTTCCATTCGCAATTATTCTTTATTTTATAACATTATTTACCTCAATTACCTTCATTCATATTCTATTATGATAATCTATAATAAAAATATATATAAATATATATATGCATATTCATATATATATATATATATATATATATATATATAAATATATATATATATATATATATATATATATATACATATAAACATATATATACACATATATTTATATACATATATATATATACATATACATGTATATATGAATATATATAGGTATATTATAATTTTCAATTTACTTTTAAAAAGAGGGAAATTGATAAAAAAAAAAATTTTCCACAATATTTCAATTTTTTAAAATTATGTATCATTGTCAGAAAAATCCCAAATATTTTTATTTATTCGCTTATTTTTTATTTTATTTCATTTCTTTATGATTTTTCCATTCACGATTATTTTTTAATTTATCACATTATTTACCTCAATTACCTTTATTGATATTCTATTATAATAATGTATAATATAAATATATATAAATATATATAGACATATATATCTATATATATATATATAAACATATATATACATATATTTATATATGTTCAATACATATAATCATATATATACACATATATATACATATACATATATATATATATATATACATGTGTATATGAATATATATGTATATTATGATTTTCAATTTACTTTTAGAAAAAGGGCAAGAAAAAAAAAATTTTTTTCCAAAAGTATTTCGATTTTTTGAAATTATGTATAATTATCAGAAAAATCCTGAATATTTTTGATTATTCGCTAATTTTTCATTTTATTTCATTTTTTTATAATTTTTTTTCATTCACAATCATTTTTATTTTATTAGATTATTGACCTCAATCACCTTTATTTAAATTCTATTATAATAATGTATAATATAAATAAATATTAATATATATATACATATATATCTATATATATATATATATATACATATATATACATATATTTATATATGTTCAATACATATGAATATATATGTATATTATGATTTTTAATTTACTTTTAAAAAAGGGAAGAAAAAAAAAAATTTTTTCCAAAATATTTCGATTTTTTAAAATTATGTATAATTATCAGAAAAATCCTGAATATTTTTGATTATTCGCTAATTTTTTATTTTATTTCATTGTTTTTAATTTTTTTTGTTCGCAATAATTTTACATTTTATAACATTATTTACCTCAATTACCTCCATTTATATTCTATTATATTAATGTATATTATAAATACATAGAAATGAAAATATTCATATATATGTATATATACATATATATGTTTATATATATATATATATACACATATATATGTATATATACACATAGGTATATTATGATTTTCAATTTACTTTCAAAAAGAGGGAAATTGGTGAAAAAAAATTTTTTTTACAATATTTTAATTTTTTAAAATTATGTATAATTATCAGAAAAATCTCAAATATTTTTATCTATTCGCTTATTTTTTATTTTATTACATTATTTACCTCAATTTTCTTTATTTATATTCTATTATATTGATGTTTGAGGGATCGTCTCAGTGTGAAATTTTCAAAACATTGTTTTTTTTTTTTTTGCATTATCGTATAGTATACACTGTTCTAAACATTCTCTCAAATTTTTCAATCGAAATTCAAATTATTACGGTCGCTACAGCGTTTCTTGTAGAAGGGGAACGGGTTTTCTACCTGCGCGAGTACTGAGGTGCTTAGGTTCTATAACCTTGCAGAATAAACTGTCCAAGCATCGTTTTTGACATCCACCACGGATAGACGTACGAGAGAAACCCCCAAGAAAAAAATCAAGACCTGGCATCGCCGATTGATCGTAAGTAAACGATTTATATAAACTTTTCCAACTTCAATCTTTAAACGCGTTTGTCTCAGAATGGTGTTTTTCAAAACGGTTTCCACTCTCAAAGGAAGAGTTTTGAAGATATCTGGTTTCAATTTCGGGCAAAACATTTCAAACGTCATTCTTTATCGCGCTATGGAAGCTTTTTTTTTTTTTTTGAAAACTTTCTATTTTTTTTTACGAAAAACTGTGGAAAAAAATGGCCACATTCGACACTTTTTGTTCAAACCGCCGCCATTTTGTCGAATTTGAGAAAAAAAAAAAAACCTCCATAGCGCGATAGAGACTTTCCTACAGATCAATAATCTTTTTGAAATTTCTTTTTCAGATCAAAATTGCGGCCGTCATCGTGAAAACCGTGCAGCACCTTTTTTTTTCACGTGAAATTACAACAATTTATACAACAATGATGCACTCAATAGATAAACTTTAAACAAATCTTTTTGTATTCTTCATAAACGTATTTATTTATGAGAAAAAAACCGGACCAATTAGCTTATGTGAACATTAAAAAAAAATTCGCGAAAATCAGTGATTTTTTGGAGTGTCACACTGAGACGATCCCTCAATATAAATATGTATAAATATATACTATACATATATATATACATATATATAAGTATATATATGAATATATATATGTATATACATATATATACACCTATGTATATATATACATATATATATATAAATATGTATATATTTATGTATATATATATATATACATATATATACATATATGTATGAATATATATTATGTATATTATGATTTTCAATTCACTTTTAAAAAAAGGGAAATTGAGAAAAAAAAATTTTTTCCACAATATTTCAATTTTTCAAAATTATGTATAATTATCAAAAAAATCCCAAATATTTTCATTTATTCGCTCATTTTTCATTTTCTTTCATTTCTATATGATTTTTCCATCCACAATTATTTTTTAATTTATTACATTATTTACCTCAATTACCTTTATTCATATTCTATTATGATAATGTATAATATAAATATATATAAATATATATTCACATATATATCTATATATATATATATACATATATATACATATTTATATATATATATAGATATATATTATATATATATATATACATATATTCATATATATACACAATATATATATATACATGTATATATGAATATATATATGTATATTATGATTTTCAATTTACTTTTAAAAAAAGGGAAATTAAAAAAAAAATTTTTTTTCCACAATATTTCAATTTTTTAAAATTATGTATAATTATTAGAAAAATCCTAAATATTTTTGATTATTTGCTTTTTTTTTATTCTATTTCATTTTTTTATGATTTTTCCCCATTCACAATC
>NC_060235.2:12829192-12831692 GCF_021155775.2 Neodiprion pinetum
TATAAATGAAGGTGATCGAGGTGAATAATTTAATAAAATAAAAAATGATTATAAATAGAAAAAATCATAAAAAAATGAAATAAAATAAAAAAAAAGTGAATAATTGAAAATATTTAGGATTTTTCTGATCATCATACATAATTTTGAGAAATTGAAATATTGTAGAAAAAAATTTTATTTTTTCGATTTTCCTTTTTTCCAAAAGTAAATTGAAAATCATAATGTACATATATATATTCATATATATATGTATATATATATATATATACATATATATATATATATATATATATATATATATATATATATATATATATATATATATATATATATGTATATATATGTGTATATATATATATATATATTTATAAATATATATAAATATATATGTATATATATATTCATATATATATATATATATTATACATTATTATAATGAAATATATATGGAGGTAATTGATGTAAATAATGTAATAAAATAAAAAAGATTGTGAATAAAAAAAATCATGACAAAATGAAATTAAATAAAAAATAAGCGAGTAATTAAAAATATTCAGGATTTTTCCGAAAATTATACATTATTTTGGAAAAATGAAATAATGTAAGAAAAATTTTTTTTTTTCTCAGTTTCCCATTTTTCGAAAGTAAATTAAAAATTATAATATATTCATGTATCTATATATATCTATATATATATACATATATATATATATATATATATATATATATATATATATATATATATATATATACATATATGTATATATATATTAATATATATTCATATTATACATCAATATAATAAAATATAAATTAAGGTGATTGAGGTAAATAATTTAATGAAATAAAAAATAATTGTGACTGGAAAAAATCATGGAAAAATAAAATAAAATAAGAAATAAGCGAGTAATTGAGAATATTCAGGATTTTTCTAATAATTATACATAATTTTGGAAAATTGAGATAGTGTGAAAAAAATTCATTTTCTTTCAATTTTCTTTTTTTCAAAAGTCAATTGGAAATTATAATATACATATGTATATATATATACATATATATGTGTATATGTATATATACATACATATATATATACATATATATGTATATTTTTATTGATATATATTGATATTATACATTAATATAATAGAATATGAATAAAGGTAATTAAGGTAAATAATGTACTAAAATAAAAAATAATTGTGATTGGAAAAAATTATAAAAAAATGAAATAAAATAAGAAATAAGCAAATAATTGAAAATATTCGGGATTTTCCAAATAATTATACATAATTTTAAAAAATTGAAATAATGTGAGAAAAATTTTTTTTCCTTTAATTTCCCATTTTTGAAAGTAAATTGTTTATTATAATATACACATGTATATATATATATGCGTATATATACATATATAGGGGGGAGGGGGAGGGGGAGGGGAAGGGGGAGGGGAAGGGGGGAGGGGAAGAAGGGGGGGAGGGGGAGGGGGGAGGGGTAGTAGTGGGGGGGGGGGGGGAAGGGAGGGCGGGAGGGAGAGAGGGAGGGAGGTAGGGCGGGGCGGGAGGGCGGGAGGGAGGGCGGGAGGGCGGGAGGGAGGACGGATGTCGGTGCGAGTTCATGGAGCAGAATACCCCCCTCCCGCCCTCCCGCCCTCCCGCCCTCCCTCCCCCCCCTCCCACCCTCCCTCCCCCTCCCCCTGCCCCCCATCCCTCTCCCCCCCCCCCTCCTCCTTCCCCTCCCTCCCCCCTTCCTCTCCCCCTGCCCCTCCCCCCTTGCCGCTACCCTCCCCTCCCCCTTCCCAGCCCCTCCCCCTCCCCGCCTCTGAGGAGAGGAGAGGGCCTCTCCCACGACCCACCCCGCCTCCTCCTCTCCTCTGAGGAGAGGAGAGGTCCTCTCCCGCGACCCCCCCATGTATATATATATATATATGTATATACATATATGTGTATATATATATATTTAAATATATTTATAATATACATTCATATGATAGAATATAAATAAAGTTAATTGAGGTGAATAATGTAATAAAATAGGAAAGATTGTGAATGAAAAAAATTATGAAAAATGAAATTTAATAAAAAATAAGCGAATAATTGAAAATATTTAGGATTTTTCTAATAATTATACATAATTTTAAGATATTGAAATATTGTGGAAAAGATTTTTTTTTCCAATTTCCCTTTTTTTAAAAGTAAATTGAAAATCATAATATACATATATATATTCATATATACATGTATATCTATATATATACATGTATATATTTGTATATATATGAGTGTATATATATATACATATATGTATATATATGTATATATATATATGTATAGATGTACATGTATATTTATATATATTCATATTACACATTATCATAATAGAATATGAATAAAGGTAATTGAGATCAATAATGTAATAAATTAAAGAATAATTGTGGATGGAAAAATCATAAAAAAATGTAATTGAATAAAAAATGAGCGAATAAATGAAAATATTAGGGATTTTT
>NC_060235.2:12836692-12854192 GCF_021155775.2 Neodiprion pinetum
CTTGATTAAAATTTCAGATAAATTATAAATATAAGTATAAGTACAAAATATAAGTAGTCATTCAGTCAAACAATTACATTCAAACAATTTAAACAAGTTAGAGATGCAGAGCCCAGGCTCTAAGATTTAGTGACTTGGTGACGTAGTTGACAATTGCATAGAGAGTTTTTGCGTCAGATGATGAGAATAATGCTGGTATTTGTTCACTGCTGCACAGTGAATTTTGCAGATATTAATTCCTGAAGCCCACGTAGTAGGGGCAGGTGATCAGTAAGTGCTCGACTGTATCCGGCTCTTTTAGATTACATAATTGACATGCAGAGTTCCGAGCAAATTTTGTCATAAGGTTGTCTGTGATTAAAAAGCAGTTATGTTTGTTTGAAAGCCTCAGTTGGGCTATCAGTCGCTTGCTGCTGAGCGGAATCTTCATTAGGAGATATCTGACTGGGACCCGAGGTTCTGCATGAGGCAGGGAGAATTCGAGTGACTTGGAGTTTCTTGCTGCGCTTAAGTCGTTGCTATGAAGGATACTTTGATACCGATTCAGAGTGGACTCCATCTCGGATTCCCAGAGGTTGGGATCGATCGAATCAATTAGATCTGACGCGTCACATTCCATTAAAAAAGCTCTTATCTGTGTGGCCCAGTTATGCGGTGAGGCGGTCGTGGTGTTTTTAGCCAGGTTGAGGAGGCGCAGGAGGCAGATTTTGTGCAAGCAGTTGTCATCCGCCCTAAGAGTTTTGATCAACCATCTCCATATACTGGTCATGGCCTTCAGAGCCATAGGATCGAGTCCGAGCTCCAAACGTACTGCCCAGTCTGGGGTGTTCCTGGGTAGTTTGAACAGTTTCTTGAAAAAGAAAGTTTGAGCAGCTTCCAGGGAGTTTCTATACCAGAGACCCCAGGCTGGGATAGCGTATAAAAATACCGTCGAGACCATACTGTCAAATATCTTGTTGTACGCGTTCCAAGAGACGCACTTTGCTTTAGCCAGTAAGGCCAAGGACGCTCCTGAAGCACTTTTTGCTTTATTAGTAGCAGACTGTAGTGCTGCCAGACCTCTGGTAGAGGTGGACACCTCGACACCTAGGTAGGTATAACTATTGACCAAGTCCAGGCAAGTGTGTTTGTAGGTCCTATACCGAGTAGGGCATTCTCGTATTCTACCAGCTGCTTTGAACACGAGAATTTTTGTTTTTGACTTGTTGACTGTTAGCTGGTTCAGGTCACAGTACTCTTCGAGGGCACGCAGCTTGCGTAGAAGATCCATATGCGAACGGGCGAAGATTACGGTGTCGTCGGCGTACAGCAGCAAAAGAATGTCGACTACTCCATTGATGTCCAAGCCATGAAGACCTTTAGATCGGAAAAACTGCTCAAAATCGTGCAAGTATAGTAGGAACAGGTCTGGACTTAAAGATTCGCCTTGTAGGACGCCTTCAGTAACATCAAAGACTTCCGTGAGACCTTCCTTGGTTCTAACCTGCATGGTCGCTTGGTCATATAGAGATTTCATTGTGTTGATAAACTTGCTACTGACCTTTAGATCAAGTAGTTTCTGCCACAGACGCCCATGGGGTACCGAGTCGAATGCCCTTTGAAAGTCAACAAAAATACCGTATATTTCTCTGCCATCGTTGTGTCGAAACTGTAATTGAATGGCACTGAGGAGTGTGAAAATGGCATCTGTGCAGCTGCGCCCTTTTCTGAAGCCCATTTGAGAGTCCGGCAGGACCTTTTCCTTATCCATCCATAGAACTAATCTTGGCACCTTTTTTATGCAGCATTGACAACCATATCTTTGCCCAATTTTTTGGTACACGCTCTTCATTGAGCACTCTGTTGAATAGAACTATTAGCAAGTTTGTATGCTGTGCCGTTAGAGTTTGGAATAGTTCATTGGTTAGTAAGTCGGGGCCGGCAGCTTTGCCGGGTTTCAGAGATTTAAGAACCGAGTTGAGCTCCGGAAACCAAATTTCAGCATCAAGGATGTCGTTTGTGATGCTTGCAGAAATAGAAGGCGTGACAACTCTTGGCTTGGAGATCGCAGCATAAAACTTGTTCCAGCTGTCGATTGAGATGTCAGGGGAAGAGCTGTGCTTGAAGCTGAATTTTCTAACTGCGGCCCAGAAGTCTGTTGGAGCCGTGACGTTGGCAAAAGCCGATTTTATACTGTCAATGTGAGCTTTTTTCTTAGCTTTGCATATTTCCCGGTACTTATTTTTACAAAGAGTGGCATCCTGTTTGAGTATATTATTGCTTCGATCGTTTTTAAGTTTTTTTAATGCTTTTCTTAGCTCGCTTTTTGCTACCTTACAGCTTGAGTCAAACCACGGGTTGCGAGTAGTCCAGCTATTTCCGTCGAAACCTAGAGTTTTCACCAGGTTAGCTTTTTCAGCAGCAATGTACATGTGGCAATGCAGGAGCGACTGTAAGTTGTCAGTTGCTAGGGTTTCCGTGTCAGCTGGAATCAAGAGATTAGACAGTTGTTCAAGGTAAGGATCGGCAGCGTTATTCGTCCATTTAATCTTGGAAAATTGTGGTTTTTTCGGGTTATCATTTTTAACTGGCGGAGTATAGGTTTCCAGCGAGATACTGAGACATACTGGATAATGGTCGGACATGGACGGCTCCATTTGAACTACCAGATCGTTTACAAGGCGCAGAGACGGTATGTCAATCCAAATTAAGTCAATGATTGATGAGCCAAGGTTTTCGTACGTCGGTTGAGCTGGAGAATCACTGACTGTCCTCCCATTCAAAAGTACAAAGTCGTTGTCAACCATGAATTCCGTGATCATCCGACCCCTTTCACAGGTAAAATTATCAGTAGTGCGAAGAATGTCGTATAATTGGCTTCCGGTGAAGAGATCAGCTGGCCATGGATTCAGGGTGCCGACTTTAGCGTTCATGTCACCGCCTATAATAAACAAGTCGTATGTGCGCTGAGTTTTGATGTCGTCGATGATGCTCTGAAAAATATCGAGTAAGTAACGGAGGTCAAGACATTTGCGGAAGTATACTGACCCAATAACAGCTACGGATGATCCGAGTTGAATTTCAGTGAAGATCCACCAAGGGGAAGCTTCGATTAACGAGGAATTATATTGTGTATTAACTGCCGTTATTAGACCGCCGCTTGCTCTACCTACTGCATGTTCTCTCAACGCCTCGGACCAAAAGATGTTGTATTTATTCAGATAAACAGGTGTGTACGTATGGGTTATCCAAGTTTCACAAGCTGCGATGATGTCGGAATCTCCAGTTATTGAGCTTGGCTCAAGGTTCAAGAAGCCATGAAGGTTCCAAAATGTGATTTTGACTGTGGATGTTCCCACGGGTGTGCTAATTACTTTTTTGACTTTGATTCTGTCCACTCCATGCTGCCCGAAAGCAAGCTGGAGTTCCTTGATTGAGGCATCATCTTGTTTGTTTCCGGGTTCCAGGAGTAGACAAGATCGTCCACCAGAATTTTATTCCCTTTTCTTACGGGTTTTTTACTTTCGCTTCTTAGTTGTTTAGCGAGCGTTCTGACATTCCAGTCTATTTCTCGCTCCCTGGCTGTTCTGTCTGGCTCAATAAAAATGTTAGTACCGGTCAATTTAATTTTTCTGTTCTTGAGTATTAGATTTTTTATATTTATATCAAATAGGTCGACTATAAGCCTCTTGGTGAATTCCGTTATTTCAATTCTAAGGATATTGACCCCAAAATTGGAATTCAAGAACGTTTTGACCTCCTCCGTGTGATTGTTTGTGGATAGAGTGAGGCCTACTATCGAGATTTTAGTCTTCTTATTTTCCTTTTCAAGAAAATCAATTCTATTACTGAGTTGCGAGATTCTGTCACGTTCCTCTTTTGAGAGTGGAGAAACTTTTAAGTTGTTAAGTTCATCTTTCTTCACTGTGCTGTCTTCCAGAGCTTTAACTCGTTTAGTTAGATCGATCTTGGTTCCCTGTGAGTCGCTTTTTAATTCTGCTAGGTTTCGCTGTATATTCTCAAGGGCTGTTGCGTCGTCTTCGAACTTTTTGTTCAGTTTATCGGTGAGCACCTTGAGCTTAGTTTCCTGGTCGGACCTGAGGCCTCTCAATTCCTCCAGTATTTTATCTATCGCTGAATCACTGTTATCAATTGGGTCCAGGTAGTCTTCTAACTCCGCATAATCTGTCTTCTTAAAAGTCTTCGAGGGCTGTTTCGGCTCTTCTGTGGGAGATTGACCGGAACTGTGTCTTTTCCTCTTGGTTTCGATAAAGTTGGTTATTGGAGCGCAGGTGTTGGCAGCTTCTGCAAGGAGTTGCTGGGTGGATGGTCGCCCTTTTCTTGGCGGGGCCGCAGGTGTGACACCGGCTATAGAGTTGTTGTGATTCAAAACGAGGCGGGGTTTGACTAACAGTGGCGTCACAGGTGCGGGGTCAGAATTTGACCGTGAGATGTCGCCTGTATTCATTTACGGAGTCAGGAAACGTGAACAATCATAAACACGCCAGCTGAGCACACACCGTGTTATCAGGAAAAACAGAATTTTATGTGCTAAACTCGGAAGGATTTGAAGATTTGTATCTGCAGACTTTAATCACTTGTTTCTACACAGAATATGCACGTTCTTATAATTTTTTACGCAGAATTTATTAACTAGCAAGATTAAATATGATGGGGCGACACAAGACACGTCTGTTCACTATAGATACTCAGTGGCGCCCCCATTATACATTAATATAATAAAATATGAATGAAGGTAATTGAGGTAAATAATGTAGTAAAATGAAAATGATTGTGAATGGAAAAAATTATGAAAAAATGAAATAAAATAAAAAATAAGCGAGTAATTCAAAATATTCAGGATTTTTCTAATAATTATACATAATTTTGAAAAATTGAAATAATGTGAGAAAAATTTTTTTTCTTTTAATTTCCTATTTTTCAAAAGTAAATTAAAAATTATAATATACATATGTATATATAAATACATATATGTGTGTATATATATATATATATACATATATATATGAATATACATATATATGTATATTTTTATTTATATATATTTATATTATACAATAATATAATAAAATGTAAATGAAGGTGATTGAGGTAAATAATGTAATAAAATAGAAAATGATTGTGAATGGAAAAAATTATGAAAAAATAGAATGAAATTAGGAATAAGCGAATAATTAAAAATATTCAGGATTTTTCTGATAGTGTTACGTCCTCCAGACTTCATATTCCTTTCCCACGCTCTTAGTTACCTTACGCTCTGTAGTCTACCCTTATCGTTCGCGAGTCAGCAGGTTCTCCTGTAACTCGCGGCTAGCTTGCCTGCTACATCCGGCAGAAGCAGGCAGATCCATCCCAGCACTCAAGCAAGACACCTATCCCTCTAAACCAAGACCATACCCTTTTTCCCTTGACCGACTCCGTTGCATTGACCACTAATAAATAATCATATACTTTAAATCGTTTACCTTCCCTTAATACCGATCCCTTTCTATTCCATTCCCTTCCTGCATTGGGAGTAGTAGCACGCGAGTGCATAGTCGACGTGAACGGACCCTACAATAGCCAAATAACACCTTGGCTGGGCGTGGAGTAAGCTCCGATTACCGCTCATCGGAGCCTACGCAATCTACCCCGTAACATTTTGGTGGCAGCGGTTTTGCCCGTCGACCTACTCGTCAGTGCAGTGCTGCATGTTTTCTACGAAAGTGTTCAGTGCTCAAAATTTCTAACGCCGTACCAATCAGTGATAGCCGTGTTACGAAAGAACTCTGGGCCACAAAGTACTGTGACAGGCACGCAGAACCTATTCAACTCACCACGGACACAGGCTCTGCAAACAGTCCCCAATTTCAATAACTCCGTCACATTTTGGTACTATTGAAATTCATCGATACGTACGACGTCGAATAACTGTGTAGCGAGTGGAAATTCAGTGCGATAGCCAAGTTAAGCCGCACACCGCATCTGAACACATCACCCTTCGAACCGACAAATATTGAATGGACCCTTCCCGCTCATTCGGACTCCTGCAACCCTGTTGAGACGAGAACCTGGACCCGAAAGTGACATCGCCCTAAGACCTGGATTACCACACTTATTTATCAACACGCCACGGAGTACCTCATCTATACCCTCCTCGTGCCGACGCATGACGTGTATCGCCTCTTCAAGTTTCACCTGCGTCCAGCTGCCTAGAACCATGCTGTACTCTGTTTTTGCGTTTACCTTCGCCCTGTAAGTCTATTCTAAGTCTTAGTATTAAGTTGATATTTTTATTCCTGTACTTGCAATACCCTGCTTAAATCAACATGGCACCAATTAACGAAACCGGTTCAAATTTTTGGTCAGTAAAAGATGTCTTGCCGACAATCCCCCCTTTTGACGGCCACAACATGCCCTTTGACTCATTTGTAGAACAATTACGTCACGTAGAGACTCTTATAAAAGCTTCGGATAAAATGACTTTCGCCAAATTTGCGCAATCAAAGGTTACAGGCCCCGCATCTCAATATTTAATAGGCATTAACTGTAATGACGTCGAGGACCTCATAACTGCCCTTAGCCGAGCATACCGCCCGGATATCCCCATACGCCAGTTATCCGCTCAATTAGATAGAATTACACAACAACCATATGAGCGCATCATAGATTACTCGTGCAGAATAAGAGCAATATCAAAAGAAATAAGCACAGCAATCATAGCCAAACACCCACCAGACTTAGCAACGCTTCTACTGAACGATCTAAAGAAGGATACCTCTAGATCGTTTATTAGAGGGCTTCGGCCAGAATTGGAGTGGAGAATCGCTACTATCAGACCATTACCAACCTTCGAAACTGCCGTCAGCATCGCCGAAGGTGAAGAAGCCGAGCTAATTAACCGTCAGATGCAATTCTCTGCACACTATTTTACCCCCTCTACACCCATGTGTCTGCCGTTACCCCCCCATACTGCTCCTCCGTCTCAGGTGCCCACCGCGGCCTCCTCTATCCCCCCCCTCATGTCATTGCCCACACGTGGTTACGTTTATCAACCAGCGCCTCGTACCGAACCCGGAACCTACGCCCAAGCGCTCCATCCGAACACCAGTTCTGCTGACCACGTTAATGCTCTGCCCAGCACTTGTCAATTTTGTAACCACCAGGGTCACTCCATCACGGAATGTCACCGTTTGCAAAGTAAAAGATATTGTACTAAATGTCGCAGAATGGGCCACTTCCACGATGAATGCAACAGGACCAACAGAAATCAAGAACTATACTGCGGCAATTGTAATCGCAGAGGCCACACAGTAGACCGATGTAGATCCTTTCCGCATAATAACCAAGGCAATGCAGACTCAAATAAACATTTAAACGGGAACATCGCCCGCGGGGAGAACGCGCCCGCGAGCAATGCAAACAACTAGCGTTCCGATCTTCAAGTCATATCCTCATAACAGCTTCAGCTGACCCTCCACTAATTTCGATCGACACCCCCGAGCTAATAAAAATATCTACATTTATTATTGACACCGGTGCAGACGTCAACTTGGTCAAAGAAAGTTCCGTTAGGCCCCTTGTACGACGAACAACCGACGAACGTTTGACGCTGACTGGTATAACAGACAAAAAGACGCAAACTATCGCAAAAACGGAAATACGTTTTAATAATAAATCCCATACCTTTCACTTGGTCCCTGACTCGTTTCCGATTCCGCACGACGGCATCTTAGGCCAGCCCTTCTTACGAAAAGAGAAAGCAACTATTTCTTTCAACTCAAACTCGGTGATGCTTGGATCCTCATTGCCAATCCACTTTAGTAAATTCGATGAACCCTCGTCCGCGCCCGAAAAAACGCGCGTAATTACAATACAGGCCCGTACCGTGAAAGCCATCCCACTAATAGTTGCGAACCCAGACACTAAAGTAGGTTACCTTAAACGCATCGATTTAGGCAACAATGTTCTATGTGGTGAAGCGTTAGTTGAAAACCAGAACGGCATAGCTTACTCGTACGCGTTCAATTGTAACGAATCTGCCGTAGAGATAAGACCCCCAACAGTAACCCTAGACGAGTTCGACGAGCCACTGAGTACAGTCACGCCCAACGCTACGCCCACTGCATCGAGTAACCACCACAGCGATGCCCGCGCCAAAACCCTCGTTTTGCACCCAGGCCCTCTCCTCAGCAACTCATTAATTGTTTCTGCCGCCAAGCGTACATCGCGACCGACTAATAATCCCCCCTCCTGCCCCATCCAGTCCACTGACCTCGCGCAACTGCAATCCGATCCTCCTATCCCTGACGACAGTACACCCTGTCCCGGTGCCGCAACAGTACTCTTGACTGACAGTAGGTCAGAAAGATTGGACGTCCTAAAGAACAGCTTACATCTTGATCATTTGAATGAGACCGAAAAACAATCTATATTTAACCTCGTAACAGAATTTAACCATCTCTTTTACCTCCCAGGTGATAAATTAGGCCACACCAATTTATCTCATCACACTATCCCCACGATGGACAATACGCCTATTCATACCAAACTATACCGTTTTCCCAAAATTCACAAAGACGAAATCGAATCCCAAGTTGATAAACTACTCAAACAAAATCTTATTAAACATTCCTCATCTCCGTATAATTCCCCGGTGTGGATCGTTCCAAAAAAACCGGATAGTGACGGCAATAAACGATGGCGTATGGTAATCGACTACAGAAAACTTAACGAAAAAACAGTTGGCGACGCATACCCCATGCCCGATATCACGGAAATCCTTGACCAGCTTGGCTCAGCTAAATACTTTTCCACATTCGACCTTGCTTCCGGGTTCCACCAAATTCCCATGCATCCGGACCACAGCACGAAAACTGCATTTTCGACACCTAGAGGCCATTATGAATTTTCTCGTATGCCCTTCGGACTAAAGAACGCCCCCGCCACGTTTCAAAGGCTCATGGACCAAGTCCTTCTAGGCCTACAAGGCAACGAGATGTTCGTATATTTAGATGACATAGTTATTTACGCTCGAAACTTGCAAGAACATGAAATTAAATTTCGGAAATTAATGAAGCGACTAACCGCTGCTGGTTTAACTCTACAGCCAGACAAGTGCGAATTCTTGCGCAAGGAAGTCGTTTACCTCGGACACCTCATAACTGAGTCAGGAGTAAAACCTGACCCTGGTAAATTAATAGCTGTAAAAGAGTATCCTGTCCCCAAAAGTCCCAAAAACGTTAGACAGTTCCTTGGCCTTTTAGGTTATTACCGAAGATTTGTTCCAAATTTTGGAAAAATTGCTAAATGCCTTAACAATTTAACGAAGAAGGATACCCCTTTCATCTGGACGTCCGAACACCAATCTGCCTTTGAAACCTTACGCGATTGTTTATGCAAAGAACCAATTCTACAACACCCGGACTTCAACAAACCATTCACGCTCACTACAGACGCGTCAAAATTCGCGATAGGTGCAGTTCTCAGTCAAGATAAAGACGGTGCCGACCTACCGGTAGCATACGCATCCCGAGCCCTCAAGCCCGCTGAATTAAACTACTCGGTACCTGATAAAGAATTCTTAGCCGCCTACTGGAGTATGAATCACTTCCGCCCCTACATCTATGGTCAGAAGTTCACTTTAATAACAGACCACGAGCCACTCAAATGGGTAAAAAGCGTCAAGAAGCCTAATTCCCGTTTATTACGATGGAGCTTAGAACTAGCAGAGTACGACTTCGATACGAAATACAAGTCCGGAAAATCTAATACCAACGCTGATGCTCTGTCCAGGAACGCACCGCCCGACACCGCTCAAATTCTTCCCATAGATGCAAAACGCCCCCGTCCAACGACTGAAGCCTCTAGCGATAAACCAAAAAAACGCACTAAAAAGACTCATCAGTACCCCAGACGCCCTCGACAGACCACAGACGAGTCCACCAACCCAGCTCCACTGAAACAGCCTAAAATCTCACAACCCTGTAAGATGATATACTCCTCTGATGCCTCTGATTCCTCTGATCTCTCCGACGATGAGTTCAGCGATAAAGAAACTCCGTTGCTCAAAACCCCCCTCGTTACCCCGGCACCGATCCCAGAACATCACCAACCTAAACGCCATCGCGAAACAAATTCTTCAACAAATCCTGGGCCTCATAAAAGACCATACCTGAGCTATTTTTCAGATTCTTCCTTTAGCTCGGATGACTTACAGACCCCAGAAACTGAATCAGGAACCGATGACCTTTGTCCAACCACCGATTTACCGGGCCCTGCTTATAGCGATTTCCTCATAGAAAGCGAAACTTTTCCTCTCATGCGTAATAGACGTATCAAAGAAATAAAAGCTGACCTATTACAGCAAAAGGATAACTTGGCTCATTGCATATCGGCTGACTGCCAAATGTCAAAAGGAATCGCTTCAGAACTGACAGAACGTAGATTCATAAACCGCGAACAACTTAGAGAATTCGACCCGACTGTGACTGACGTTATTTCTGTGGTACATGGTAACCGGAAAATCTATAACCTAGTTACGAAATCCAAATACAGCGACAAACCCTTGCCCCACGTTTTTTTTGACACCTTGGTTAACTTTAGGAAAACCTTGCAAGAAGATGGCGTAACATCCGTCTCGATACCATTGATAGGTTGCGGACTTGACAAATTAGAATGGAGCGCGGTACGCAGAATGATCCATTACGTTTTCAAAAATTCGAAAATAAGAATCACCGTTTGCCGCCTCGACTCTCCGCTTCCTGCCACCGCGCGCCCCTGCATTACACCCCCACCCGTTTATACTAACCTCCCTGACCCTGTCCCTTCCACATCTGGATTACCCCCCCGCCGCCATCTGCGAAAGGAATCGGAACGTCCGACTAAACCTGCAGCACCTCGTCCGATTCCACCTCCACCCCCACCCACTGACGTCATCATGCCCTCCCCTGTCGGGCCTCCGCGTCCCGCTAGGAAATACCCCCCCGCTACTTCCAGGCCGACGAACCCTTCCTTACACTCCTGTTCCCCTCCCCCCTCGCCCCTCCCGCCCACCTCTGATAACGACGACAGTTCCGACTTGCTCACAGACGCTGAATACTATACGTGCACTCAACAATTCGACTCCCATATGGAAATTACTGACCATAACCATGACAGTGCTCTCAACACTAACGATGATCAAATTAATGACCCTCACGGTTTCGCATATTTTATTGACAACTTGGACGACATACCAGTATCGGACAATGTCAAAGATACCAATGATGGACTTTTGATGCTCAAAACCAACTATGCGCACTTCATATCGACAGACTGCGCTTGGATCAAAGGTATACCAGCCCAACTTGCCGGCGAGAATATGATAGACCCAAAAATAGTAATGAGGCCTCGTCCGCGAAAATTTGATATCATTGAATCTAAGCACAATAGTCGACGTATTTTCACCCTAGTATTGAAAACAAAAGGCTCAGATAAAAGCAATCTATACGATATCTTCAAGCTATTGTCCAAACTGAAAACGGCTTTAGCCGATTCAAACCTAAAGTCTCTTGCCCTCCCGATAACCGATGACAGTTTAGACGCTCTCGATCCTCGCGTTATCCGAAAACTTCTATCCTATATTTTCGCAGACTTAGAAATTCAAATCATCCTTTGTCGAAACACGACTGTCATCCCAGACGAATGTTTACGAAAAGAAATAATCAGAGAATGCCACGAATCGTTGATCGGCGGTCATCAAGGTGTCACTAAAATATATAACCGCATTAGACAAAAGTATTTTTGGCCCCGTATGAAAGAACAAATCCAAGATTCCATAAGAACTTGCGAGAGTTGCCAAAGAAAAAAATTGGTCAGAGTAAAAACCAAATTGCCAATGATGATAACGGACACGCCTGCCGATGCATTCGACAAAGTGGCATTAGATATTGTTGGACCTCTACCCCTTACTAAATCGAACAACAAATATCTTTTGACAATACAATGCAATTTGACAAAATTCCTGGACGCCATCCCTTTACCTGATGCCACCGCCAAAACTATAGGCGCAGCATTCGCAAAAGAATACATTACACGTTACGGTGCTCCTCGAGCAATACTCACAGACCAAGGACAGAATTTTATGAGCACAGTCATCAAACATCTTTGTAAACTTTTCAAAATTAAGCAAATACGAACCACAGCTTACCGCCCACAGTCTAACGGATCGCTAGAACGCAGTCACCTTGTTCTCACTGAGCACATCAAACACTACACGGATGCTGGTAAAGACTGGGACGATTACATCCGCTTTGCAATCTTTTGTTATAACACCGCGAAGCACGAAGGTACTAACTTCACCCCCCACCAACTAATTTTTGGCTCTCAAGCCAGACTCCCAACAGACGCGAACCCTGCCAGCGCGTATACTCGTTCCTACGATTCCTTCCTTCTAGACTTAATCGCTAATCTATCCAGCATACGAAAACACGCCGCGTCCAACCTACAACAAGCAAAGCATCGTTCCAAGACGTATTACGACCGTAACGTCAACAGCCAAAATTTCGAAGCAGGTCAAAAGGTCTATCTACTGAACGAAACCCGATCCAAATTCGACGACCACTATAAAGGAGCGTATACGATTAAGCGTATAATTAACAATATCAACGCTGAAATTTGGATTACCCCCCAAAAAACTAAAATCGTTCATTTCAATAAATTGAAATTGGCACAAGAAGAAAGCAATTAAAATAAAAAAAAAAAAAAAAAAATCAACAGCCATATGCTACCAAATTGCCTGCGATCGCGTTACATTACGTCTCATACTCTTGCATATCGTTGCAGGTGCAGTGCTCTCGACAGCAAGACAGACGATTCGACTAACGTCGCGATTAAGCAACTGAATCAGAACCCGGGAATCTTCTTCGAACAATTGCAAGACCTACGTACATATAACAAAGAATGGACTTTACTGAACTACATAGACCTCCAATATTTATTCGACCGACTTGACCAAACATCAGAATTCTTAACCATAATAGAAGGTAAATGCTCTGTCGCCAAAAACTACTGTTACACCGGTGACCATATTCAAATGTTGGCTGATAGAATAAAAACCATGAAACTATACCAAAACCGAATAGAATATTTAGTTGGCCATCGCGCAAGCGAATCCACTCACTCCGAACTTGCTAAATTAGCCCACCATCGCGGAACACGAGGCGCGATTAATTTCATTGGTAGCGTATCAAAATCCTTATTCGGCACCCTAGACGTAAAAGACGGAGAATATTTTAACCAACAAATTGACAACTTGTACAACGACAGTAGACACTTAGCATCCCTGCTTAACAAACAGACAAATATCGTACAGTCAACGTTGGGCGTCTACGGGAAAGAAATCAACAGCATGATAAGCCACGACCGCGAACAACATAAATTACTCACGGCCCTCTCGACTGATGCAGCTATTTCAAAAGCCTTAATCGCCAACAATACCTTCAGAACGACTTTACTTAACCGACTAATTGACCTGGACCGACACTTGAACGAATACGAACTTGACCTGTCCAGCTTAGTAAACGCTATCCTCTTCGCTCAAAAAGGTATCGTCCACCCTAAAATTCTATCACCAGAACAAATTATTTCCAGTCTTAAACATATCCAGTCACTCAGACCACAAATAGAGTTTCCTATTCCAATGGATCCAAATTACGCTGAAGAACTGATTCGAATCTCTAAAATCGACATAGCGTATTACGAACCCAGACTGCTTTATGTGATATCTATTCCGTTGCTCAACTCCGAGGCTTTTGACCTGTACCGACTGCTTCCCGTCCCCGTTAGACAGACATACGACTCTGCAAATAACAAATTCGCTTACATTCAACCTGGCAGCGACTACATAGCTATAGCACTTAACCGAGCGTCGTACTTTCAAATCTCGGAATCCAAATTTAGTAAATGCATTTTATCCTTAGGAAAATTCATATGTAAGTTGACACAACCGCTTTTCCGACCGTCGACTCACAAACTCTGCGAGGTAGACCTTTTTCTGAACCCGTCCAGAAAAATTTCAAAACAATGTGATATCAGATTGACCGCATTCGATGGAACCTACTGGACGGAATTATCAACATCTAATTCTTGGATTTTCTCAGCTTCCACTCCTGAGACTCTTCATACTCTCTGCCCAAATGACCAGACCTCTCGTGTCACACTTTCCGGTTCAGGCATTATCACCCTAGACGACCTGTGTACGGCTAGTACTTCTGAGGTCACTCTCAAAACTTCGAAACGCTCACAATCTACCGAGACCCTCTCCTACGTCCCCAAAGTTACCTTGGATCTAAGTCAAGTATCCCTCAGTCTTGATTTTAATATTTCCACCGACTTATCCCTTGTTGCCATCCCTCCCGTTCGCGCACCATCGCATATTAACCCCCACGATCTTGCAGTCACCAGCGTCTCCCTGAATGATATACTGGAACGCTCAGCTGACCTAAGCACACATTATCGCACGCGAGATAACATGCACCGCCTCACTACCAGCCTTGGTTATAGCGGCATCGGCCTCGCGTCCCTCTCAGTAGCTTTCTTCTGCTACAAAATCTCGTTATTTAGCAAAATCTCAAGGCTGTACTCTTGCTGCAAATTGGGAAGGACACGACATATCCCTCACCCGCGTCGTACAAAACCCCAAATTCCTATGCGCCATGCCATCCACCACCCGCACCTAGAAATAATACCATTTCCCGATGACCTGCCTCCTCGCTCTTCGTCGCTACTCGGGACCCAATCGGAAATTGAAATGACGGCACTAGGCATATCTAGGCCGCGTAAATTGCTCCCCGAGCAGACCCTTAACAATAGCTCCGAATCACTCGAAGTCTGGCGCTAAGCCCTCCGCTATTAGCAATCATATTCTTTCATTGCCTTATTCTGCCCATAATAATCTGCAGCCATAATATAATCATCAGCACGTTGCATAAGTTTCGTTTATAACATACACAATATCTACCATATATACAATATCTATCATATATACCACCACATTTATAAGATGTCATTTATAAATTTTTTTTTTTTTATTTTATTCAAATGTATACTAACCCACTTAAACGCGCACTAACATCTAGGCGCTATATTTTAAGACTCCTCTTTGTAATATTCTGTAAGTGATTCAGTACGATAAGATGTCATTTATAAAATTTTTTTTTTTATTCAAATGTACACTAACCCACTTAAACGCGCACTAACATTTAGGCGCTAGATTTTAAGACCTTTCTTTGTAATATTCTGTAAGTGAGTCACTACGTTTCATGGCCTTCCGCTTCCTTCCGAACATTCTATTTCGTACCCTCACCGAATGTTCTTCCCCAAGGGGGGGCGTGTTACGTCCTCCAGACTTCATATTCCTTTCCCACGCTCTTAGTTACCTTACGCTCTGTAGTCTACCCTTATCGTTCGCGAGTCAGCAGGTTCTCCTGTAACTCGCGGCTAGCTTGCCTGCTACATCCGGCAGAAGCAGGCAGATCCATCCCAGCACTCAAGCAAGACACCTATCCCTCTAAACCAAGACCATACCCTTTTTCCCTTGACCGACTCCGTTGCATTGACCACTAATAAATAATCATATACTTTAAATCGTTTACCTTCCCTTAATACCGATCCCTTTCTATTCCATTCCCTTCCTGCATTGGGAGTAGTAGCACGCGAGTGCATAGTCGACGTGAACGGACCCTACAATAGCCAAATAACACCTTGGCTGGGCGTGGAGTAAGCTCCGATTACCGCTCATCGGAGCCTACGCAATCTACCCCGTAACAATAGTTATACATAATTTTGAAGAATTGAAATATTGTGGAAAAAATTTTTTTTTCAATTTCCGTTTGTTTAAAAGTAAATTGAAAATCATAATTTACATACATATTTTTATATAACAATGTATATATATATATATATACATGTATATGTGTGTATATATATGTATATATATATATATATATATATGTATATACATGTATATATATATATATATATATAGATATATATGTATATATATATTTACATATATTTATATTATACATTATTATAATAGAATATAGATAAAGGTGATTAGGGTAAATAATGTAAGGAATTAAAAAATAATTGTGGATGAAAAAATCATGAAAGAATGGAATATATAAAAAATAAGCGATAGAATAAAGATATTCGGAATTTTTCTGATAATTATACATAATTTTAAAAAATTGAAATATTATGTAAAAAATTTTTTCTCTTCAATTTCCCTATTTTTAAAAGTGAACTGAAAATTATAATATACATATATATATTCGGATACATATATATATATACCCACATATATATATATATATACATATATGTATATGTGTATATACATACATATACATATTCATATATACATATATATTTATATATATTAATATATATTTTTATTAGACATCAATATAATAGAATATAAATGAAGGTGATCAAGGTAAATAATTTAATGAAATAAAAAATGATTGTGAATGGAAAAAATTATCAAAAAAATTGAATAGAATAAAAAATAAGTGAATAATCAAAAATATTTAGGATTTTCCTGATAATGATACATAATATTAAAAAATTGAATTGTCGTAGGAAAAATTTTTTTTTTTTAATTTTTCTCTTTTTAAAAGTAGATTGAGAATTATAATATACATATATGAATATATATATGTATATATACATACATATGTGTGTATGTATATATATATATATGTATAAGTATATATATATATATATGTGTGTATATATATGTATATACATATGAATATATATATATATACGTATATGTAGGTATATATAGATAATTATGTGTATATACATCTATATATATTTATATTATACATTAATATAATGAAATATAAATGAGGGTAATTGAGGTAAATAATGTAATAAAATAAAAAATGATTGTGAATGGGAAAAATTATGAAAAAATGAAATGAAATGAAAAATCAGTCAATGATTGAAGATATTTGGGATTATTCTGATGATTGTACATAATTTTAGAAAATTGGAATATTGTGGAAAAAATTTTTTTTTTCCGATTTCCCTCTATTTAAAAGTAGATTGAACATTATATTATATATATATATATATATATATATATATATATATATATATATATATATATATATATACATATATGTAAATATATATATATTAATATATATATATATATATATATATATACATATATGTATATATATGTATATTTATATATATATAGATATATATGTATGTATAGATACTTATATATATTTATATGATACAATAATATAATAGAATATAAATAAAGGTAATTGAGGTAAATAATGTAATAAAATGAAAAATAAGCGAATAAAAAAAAATATTTGGGATTTTTCTGATAATTATACATAATTTCAAAAAATTGAAATATTGTGAGAATAATTTTTTTTTTAACAATTTCCCTCTTTTTAAAAGTAAATTGGAAATTATAATATACATATGTATATGTATGTACATATATATG